>NW_027179419.1:47500-77500 GCF_036669935.1 Montipora foliosa | reverse complement strand
CGACTTCCTTTGCAAGATGAACTTGCCACTTTTCCATTCTCCACGACCTGGATGGTCTTGGACAATGCAAAGAGTTTGTGATGGCCAATACCCTGGCAAATCGTCAGTTCTGTTTCTTACTATGATCGATCTTGATTCTACAGACACGACCTGTGTTTATTCTACTCTGTCGTTCGTCAGCAAACGAGCCAAACGGTATGGGTTCACTCCAATCCTAACATTTACCGGCCGCTATGGTGGAAGGTACTTAACATCATCCTGAATGAGCCTAGTGGAAGCGATGTTAAGTCGATTGTGCTTAGACTGGGTGGGTTCCATATAGAGATCAGCTTTCTTGTATACATCGGGCAACTGGTGGCGGGTTCCGGCTTGCAAAAACTTCTTGAGCTGGTCCATGCAAGTAATGCTGTTATTCATATGCTAAGTGGGAAAGAAGTTTCAAGAGCAATCATGGGCCATGTTCATGTTGACGGTGCACTGAACGCAATTCTTGCTTCCAAACCTTCAATGTACCTCTTCCAGTAAAAAGCACAAAGGAGCCGCGTACTGCTGAAAATAAAGAAGTTAGTCCAGCCTGCAGTACTTTCCAGGAACCACGGACTGATGTAGGACTCGCCTCGCCGTCTGCTACTATCGTTCAAGTATAGTATGCAAACAGATAGACCTGGTTTTATTCAGTCATTCACCATGAGATCCTTTAGTAAAGCCAACAGAAATAAGTGGTTGATTATAAGACAATGCTAAGTAATTTGCTGTCCCGGAGTAGGTTGACAATTTCATCTTGTTAATTTTCTTTTAAGGAGCCTTACACTGACGTCGAAAGTGTAACAGAGACTGCACGCACCTCCTTGGTCTCGCATGCAGACCCTACAGAGGATGCACGTACCTCCTTGCTGACCCCGCAGACAGTACTAGTACAGCTTGGGAGCCAAGTAGTCACATCGGAGCAGTATTCCGCAGAACATTCCTTCACGGCAGACGCAACTTAATGATTCCAAGCGGATTCCAGAAACGAAAGTGTTGAAGAAGATTTTAGGTGCCGAGAACCATGCTAAGACAACTTGAAGAGAGCAAATTCACGGTAGAGGAAGTTTGTTCCGAAGAAGTGGTGCAAAGAATTCCAGAAATATACTTGAAAAGTTCTCTGAAGAATCAATGGACTGCTGTTCTGTAAATTGCATATACGGAGATGGTAGATATACTACGCAGATGCATAAAATCCGAGAGCACGAGAAATTGGAGTCTACAACTCCAATCAGTTTATGACATGCTTCCTTATTTTGCCGCTGCTGGTCACCGACTTAATGCTAAATCGGGCTATATCTACCTACATATGTCGCGTGAGTTTCAGAACACTCACCCAAACATTTACAAGAAATATCAGAATGGATTTCATTGCGTAAGGGGACGTGATCCACCGATTTGCATGAATGAACAAGTTCGGGACAAGTTCCTGTACAGCTACTAAGGAAATCAGTTACAGGCAGCTAAAATCTATCGACATCGATGCACTCAGGGCTGATTTAATGGCGTCTGAATTGTGTACCAGCGTTTTCACGGATTTGGATATGATGGTCTCCTACTACAACTCCACACTGTCGTCGTTACTTGATAAATATGCCCCTCTGAGAACTAAGTCTGTTGCTAACAGGAGGCGTGTGCCTTGGTTTGACCACAAAATTAAGGATGCTATTAAGGCTAGGCGGAGAGCTGAGAGGAAATGGCGCTATTCTAAATCTGCACAGGATCTAAGTGTTTTCAAAAAGAAGAAAACCCATGCAATATACTTGATGAACCAAGCTCGCTGTGATTATTACACCAATCATATCCAGCAGAACAGTTCTGTTCAGAGAAAACTGTTTAATGTTACAAAGTCCGTGTTGTGTGACACTAACACTGCATCGTTTCCTCGTGTTGACAACGTTCGGCTTGCCAATGATTTTGGAAATTTCTTTGCACAGAAGATTGAGAATATAAACGCGTCTTTAGCTAATTTATCTACATCATCTGTACCATCTCTACCTGCTACTGACATTACATGCCTGAAAGAACGGTTTACCGGTTTCAAGACTCTCTCTCAAGAACAAGTGCGCTTGTTGATTAGTAAAGCAGCGGGCAAATCTTGTCAACTCGACCCCATTCCCACTCCCATCGTTCTCAAGTTGCTGGATGTTCTACTGCCAGTTATCACTAAACTGATTAACCTCTCTTTTGACACCGGTCGATTCGCTGAGGCCTGGAAAGAGGCGCTTGTGTTACCATCTCTCAAGAAGCCTGGTTTGGACTCTGCGTTCAAAAATTTCCGTCCAGTCAGTAACCTCTCTTATATTTCTAAATTGTCGGAGAGGGCTGGGGTTGAGCAGTTTATGGAGCATCTGACTGCCAATGATTTACATTCTCCGCTTCAATCGGCGTATAAACAGCAACACAGCACCGAGACGGCCTTACTTAAAGTTAAGAATGATATTTTGATGTCTATGGACGAGCAACATGTCACCTTGCTGGTATTATTAGATTTAAGTGCAGCTTTTGATACTATACATCATGATAAGCTAATTGATCGTCTTGAGTCTGATTTGGGAATAACTGACAATGCGCTTGCCTGGTTTAAATCGTATCTCTCTGACCGGTTCCATCGTGTTTCTGTAAATGGTAGTCTCTCACATCAGTTTCCCTTAAAACAAGGTGTTCCTCAAGGATCATGTTTGGGTCCCTTGCTTTTCACTATCTAAACACGCAAACTGTTCCAGATTGTTGAAAGCCACCTCCCACAAGTTCACTGCTATGCTGATGATACACAGTTCAGTCGATCTGCGGATGCTGATTTTGCCATCAAGTCCATGACTGACTGTATCCGTGACATTAGGAGTTGGATCAGTGATTTCAGATAATCTTAATCTTATAGGTACTAGGCAGCAGCTGGCCAAGGTTAACATCAGTTGCATTAGGGTTGGGTCTACTGATGTTTGTCCTGTAACAGTAGCTAGAAACCTAGGCTCTTGGTTTGATGAGCAGCTCACTATGTCAACTCATATTAGCAAGTGATGCGGTGTTGCCTTTTACCATCTGCATAATATCAAACGCATTCGCAAGTATTTATCTCGAGAATCAACGGAAATGCTTGTCCATGCATTTATTACATCTCGTGTTGATTGTTGTAACAGTCTTCTGTATGGGCTGCCCAACTACCAGCTTAACAAATTGCAGAGAGTTTTGAATGCCTCAGCCAGGCTAGTTTGTAATGCCCCTAGGTTTTGACACATCTCACCCCTTCTTCGTGGTCTGCATTGGCTTCCTGTTAAAGCCCGGATACAATTTAAGATACTGCTTATTACATTCAAAGCAATTCACGGCCTTGCTCCTAAATATCCATGCGATTTAATAACATTTAAATCGTCCTCATATAACCTTAGATCTTCAGGTAGTATTTTACTTTCTATGCCAATTGTTCGATCGAAGACGTTAGGTGACAGAGCTTTTATGGTAGCAGCGCCAAGGCTCTGGAACTCTCTTCCAAAAAAACTTCGTGAGATTACTAATGTGAACAGTTTTAAGGCTCATATTAAGACTTATCTTTTTAGGACTTTATAATGGTGAGCAATTTTATATTCAATTCTTACTTGCATGCATATATATTATTTAGTTTTTATATGCATTATCTTTTGTTAAATTCTTGTAAAGTAATGCAATTGTAATGCGCAGCTGATCATTCTCATGTTAAGCTGCGCACAATAAGTTCACAAATTATTATTATTATTATTATTCTAATGCGCACCGTTAAGACGAGCGGTGGCTTACCTCGAGATAAAGGATTGACAATGCCACCCTTACTGGTGTTAGGGATTTACCTTGTTAATAGTATTGATTTTGGTTTACGTTACCACAATCAGTACAAATCAGACTGATATTCTCACCTTTAAATTACAGGTATCAAACTAGTGAACAGCATAAGGACTCCACAGAAGCAAGAAAGCTGCGCGATTATAATGACACCCCTGATCTACTTGATTGCCTTTCCCAGAGAGATCCATTTTCCTAGGGTCATGCGCTGCGCTGCATTGGGACAGGTGTCCTTGTTGATGAAGAAGTTAATGTCGATAAGTGCAAGGAAGTGAGAGACAAAGTGTTAAGGTTGGTAAAACTATGCGCCACTACTCATTTCAAGTAAAGCTATGATCCTGGCAGTTTTTTTATGGACGCAATTTTAGCAATTGCGTGGAGAAGCCTGAAAAATACAGGAACTCAACGGGGTTTGAACCCGTGACTTCACGATACCGGTGTGACGCTCTAACCTACCAAGCAAGGAAGTCAATTGCTAAAATTATGTCCATAACTGCGAGGATCATAGTTTTACTTGATTTCATATCCGCAGTTCAGTATATGATTTATTTCATATATCACTTTGTTCACTACTCGTTTCGTAAGAAAGACCAAGTAGTTACTGTAATGTGCTGTTATCAAACAAAAAAGAAGATCACACGAGACACTAAGTAAAAAAAAAACACAGCGTCCAGTTCAACTCCATTTCTTTATATCTAACCCATCATGCCTTGCTGACGTAAAAGCACGCGGTTTGAATGTCACACAAAACGTGACATGAACATTACACTTCTCCTTTCCTTTAACTAGAAATCTAACGTTAACCCGCAAAAGAAAAATGCAATAAAATAACAATAAAAACCCATGCAGAAAAACTATCATTGGTAAGTCCAGTTGGTCACCAACCCGGACCACTCGATTCGGAGTCGAGCGCACTAACCATGAGGCCATTGCGCCACCCAAACTCTGAAAGTTAAATTGTTGCAAAATCCACGTTATCTCTATCTTTGCTAATTGGTATTGTAGCCGTACGTGTCAAAATAAATGGAGTTATTGGGCAATTACTCTGAATACCTGAAAGGTACGGTTGACTTTGTTTGGTGCCGCAAAATGGTCAATAGAATTTCCTTGGCTAAAGGCAATTCGCTTGATCCCTTGGAGCAATACATTCCACCGTCCCTCTTTAACGAAACTACGTTTCCAGCTGCAAAAAAATAACAGCCGTGGTGTCGAGTGTCGTTGGAAGGGATTCGTGTGCGCGCGAGTCTTCAAACAGCCTCAATTGTTACAGAGTTCTCTGAAAATCCGGATTTATATCATGCGGTGGGGCAACCAAAGCGATGGGAACTGTGTTGGGGTTTTAGTGTTAAACTTTTAACGACGTTCGCCGATTTAGAAACTCAATTCCATGTTCTGAGTGGAAGCTCAATAGCAACTAAAGATTGAAAATGCTGGATTCAGTCTTCTGGGAATGTTATGATTAAGATTGTTAATCTAAATCTTGCATGTTGACAACATGATGAAATCGTCAGTAAAGAACTCCCAGCAGCGGTATGCTGGAAATGCCTGAAATTTCTGCGCTGCGTCCACAACATTTTGACCACTGTGATGACGAATATCGTTGTCGATAAGAGAACAGACAACGCAGCTCCACATTTACAACGGTTAGCTTTTAGGTAATGTTTTCCTTACCTCGCTCCCTCGCATATTTTGTAAAACTCGCTGAAAAACGAAGAAGGCCTGACAACATTTGCAATAGGCCTTTTTACAGTTGTTTGCTCTGCGACCTAGCCTATGAATGGCTGCGAGGCTGCCGGTGACCTTGCATTGATACAGCCCCCACTGCTTTTATCATGCAAATTGTGTTGTTGTAATTCTAATTAGTCCGTATTAACATTACAAAAGCACGGAGGTTTGTATGAAAACAGGGTCACCGGCAGCCTCGCTTCCATGCGTAGGCCAGGTAACTTAGTTACAACTGTAAAATGGTCTATTCCGTGTTGACAGAGATTCTGGCATACTTCAATAATCACATATAATTTTTTTTGTGTGACATGGATGTCCAGTCGTGAGCTACTTTGTTTGCCTGTGAAATTGCAGTCGAGAATTTAGCGAATTTACTACTCTGTAGCTTCACTTTCACTTTCCTCTTAGGAAGATTCTTGCTGTTGTTTTAAACTGAAGACAGAGAGGGTGTAAAGATTATCAGTGAAACGAAAAATGTTGTGAAAGAGATTACTGTGCATGTAGAGCAGCGGTTACTGCATGTACATGTAGAGCAGCGGTTAGCAATTCCTGTGCATGTAGAGCAGCGGTAATCTAACCCGATGGCCGTGGGTTCAATTTCCACCCTGGTCAGAGTATTTCTCTGTCCTTGAGTGGGCCCATTTTCATTTGTGGGACTAACGCTCACATGGTTCATATGGGTATAAAATAGCACTTCACATCACCCTTTCATAGTTAATTCAGTTGAAATATAAGTACTACACGGCTGACATTTGCATAAACGTAACCCCTTAGCCTACCCCTTGTAATTTCAGTTTTAGTTGTTGATTTAAATTGTTGGTTATTGTTTGCAAGGCTTGTTTGTTTACTGCTCTCAGCTCAGAGGTGTTTGATCACTGTAAACTGTACACACTAATGACGATTAATTTTGTACTCTATGCAGAAGCATAGTTAT
Organism: Montipora foliosa; assembly: GCF_036669935.1. Lineage (NCBI taxonomy): Eukaryota > Metazoa > Cnidaria > Anthozoa > Scleractinia > Acroporidae > Montipora > Montipora foliosa. The sequence continues at coordinate 71,001 of NW_027179419.1, read as the reverse complement.
ATCCATATACACTATATTGCTTTCTAGGGTTAAATCTAGATACGGGCACGTGGGGAGCTCCGCCTTTAGGCTTGGCTAAATCTATATATTAAATATTGATACGCCATATCCCCCGGGGGAGAGGGGGGGGGGGGTACTCCCAGAAAAATTGGGTTGGGGTGTGCGGCCCGCTTCCCAAAAACCCTTACCCTATATATGACCAAAATCTGCTATTTTCCCTACCCTATTTATGACCTCACCAAAAATTTGATACCCCATTTATGACCTGACCCTTAAATCAATACCCTGGTGCAGACCTGCCTTATAATTATTCCCTAGTTCAGACCAATGTTAAAGGCAATTTTTATCTGCTTTTATTAGGTAGGTTACATGATAAAGAAGTAGCTTCTAAATAAAAAAAGAATTCAAGAATACAGTGCAAAAATGGATACCCTATTTATGACCAAAATGGCGGAAAATTGGCCAAAATCGATAACCTATTTATGACCAAAACGGCTGAAAACCCCTACCCTTTGGGGACGCACATACCTATATAGCCCATATAAGGGAGTACCTCCCCCCCCCCCCCCCCCCCATCTCCCCCCGGGCCATATCCGCAGTACAGGATGGGCAGTGCAATAAATGTTGAATTTGCGCCCAAAGATGTTGTAATCTTTGCTTCGCGGCTCGATCGGTAAACATCCACCACCAGCCACCTCTACTTCGGCGAATAGTTGCTAATTAGCGTGAAATTTACCGTGGAAATTACTAGTTAGGCAATGAGTTTTACTATAGAAGAAAGACAAGAGAGTGATTTGATTTAGCAGTAACCGGAAACACCAAAATGCGAACAATTCCCAAACCTCTTCTTTTCACCAACCCTACAGCCAATAAGAATAAATAACCCAGGAGCTCAGCTTTTTGGCTTGGCAAATCTAAATATTATACACGCCAAAAAGATATCAGTATTTTCTTTCCATTGAGAAAAAAAATTAACACGTTGTTCTGATAAGAGAACATTTCAATCATTCAAGGTCAACTCTGGATTTGAGAAAGGAAAATTTTGTGATACACTTTGGACAGCATGAAAAGTAGTGCAGTTAACAACAATCCCTGCCAAGCGCTATGAGTAAAGGAGTGCTTCCCCAGTCCCCCTAGGAAAGGTTTCGAATCAATATTTTCATTGAATTGAGGGACTTGATTCCCCACCAACTCTTTTTCACACTTTCTAGCCCTCCTTCCTTCAAATAATGGAGTTTGCAAAATGACGGGATCTTGACCTTTCGAATGACACAGTCTGAAATGGACTTGAAAACTAGTAAAAATGTTATAGATGCTACATGATCAAAACAGCCTCTGCGTGGTATTTTACATGTAGGAGAAGCTATCGCCTGAAATCTCATTAACCACTTATGTCCAGGACAACTGGTAATGAGTTTCATAAACATATCTGATATCAGAGTGTCCCATCAAGTCTACGCATGCCTTACATATTCACAAGAATGTAGTTAACTATTGTGTTCAACCCTACAAATTTGTTACATAGTCTGTTATGAAAACCCAAACTGAAAAAAAACATGAACACTACGGTTAACTACATCATTGTTTTATTGCCTTCCACCTTTATACTAAGTTCAATGATCGGCAGCTGATTGGTTATGATTTCAGTGTGATATGTTTTGATGTTCGTTTCTTGGACGCTACTATTATCGCAAAATTGTAACATAATATAGTTCAGATTACAAGCTTACTTTAGACACACTAATTAAAAGTCCATTTTAGGTTAGTTTGTACTACGAGACCGTGCTCTCTGCTACTGGGATTTCGGTATCTTTGCTATGCCAAGTATTATTGTTATTTCAGGTAGCATAGAAGCTTGACGAAATTAATTAAATTACTTTTATTGTCGTATGCACAATTTGCTTTATGGTATCCTTTTATTACTGGTTATATAAATGTAGGCATAAATTTCTTTCATTGTTAGTGAGCGCATCCTTAGTCGATTACATAAGCTTCGTTTTGTTTTTTTCTGTAGTTTGAACCACAATTGCAAGCACAACCAATGCTAAATAATTGCTATTAAAATTGATATTACAACTATTTTATATCGCTACCTGGTAATCTAGAAGGATTTGGTGTTCTCCAAACACTGGTAACCAACTAATGTAAAATTGTTGCGCGTGGAAATTGTGCGTTCGTTTTTGTCCTCCGATTTTGTTTGGGTTGCTATGCTCCGCCAACCTGTGACCATCTAAAAGCCCAAGGATGTACTCTAATTTGTTTATTAGGTGCACATTCACATACATACAATACAATACATACTTAATTGACCGCTCCCCATAGAGGCTTTTCAGGGTCAATGAAACAATAAACGAAACAACAACAACAACAACAACTGATAAGAATCCCAACTGGCCGGAGGCAAACCAGTTAGCTACTTACAAGTGCAGCTGGGAAATTGAACCAGGGACTACCAGGAACAAATTCATTGAGTGGTCAGAGCGGGTCTTGAACCCGGGATCTCCGGATCTCAAGGCAAGCGCCCTAACCACTGGGCCACACTGCCTCCTACATGAATGTAGTACTTGTTACCAAAGTATTTTTGCCACTCCAGAGTATCTTATCAAACCGAACAACGTAATATATGAGCCACATACCAGGGATAAAGTGCAAACTGCAGAAACAACCCAAACTCTGTACTTTTACTAACTTGAGGCATAATTCGATCCAAAACGATGTTGAGGCTTAGGTTTTGCTTTCATAAAAGGGTTTGTTTTTTTTTCCACAGTCTGCATTTTACACTGACCTCTTGTCAAACAATAATAATTTTTGGAAGTATGAGGTCTATTCAGGAGGATAAGATCTTTTTTCTGACAAAATGTTGATTGCCTTGACCTTGTACTCTGAATGAATTAACTTTTGGGTATGAAAGATGTTGATAATTGTGAGTTGTGATGATCCTGTTAATTACAACATTTAATAATTAAATTGAGTGGAAGCCAGCATTAACCTATGACAACTAGCCGTGGTTCTAATATATTAATATGTAAAGAAATTCCAAACTGTTGAACAAAAAAATACATTAATGAACGAACAATTTCCATTCATGAGGTTTATTGCAATGTACAAGATACATGTAATTCTATGTAGAAGCTCTCAATGTTTCAAGAGGGTGGGAATGGACCTTGTACAGATCAGGGTATTGTTTGAATTCTTTCCTCAGAAGATTTTGAAATACAAAGTAAGATTTGAAAATCATGTATCTGTGATGGGTCCATCCCCTTTGGCCTAAATTCAATCTTTTATCCACTTATGTACATTGTACTAGATCAGACATAAATTTTCAAATAATATCACAATAGTTGAATATTAAAGAATTTAAAAAAGCTTTTTCAATATTTAGCAAGCAGTTTGCAAACAAACAAGTCTTATTTGATCCCAGCCCAGTGCTTTCTTGCCTATAAGCAAACTATCCATTTTGGGGATTGTATTTGATCAGGAATTTTGGTAGTTTCACTTGCTAACAATAAAATTATGCCATAATTCTGATTGACGTGGAATGCCTGAAATGGAGAACTTGCTCATTGACTTTATAATGATTACTGGTAAAATTTATCTCTGTATTTCGATTCTCTTTTTAAATTTTTCCCTTTGAAAATTAAAAAAAAAAAAAAAACAACAACATTAAGAAGAAATGAATTCATTGACACTATTTATACAGGCCTAAGATTCTGGAGGCACTGGTGAAGGGGTTTGACCAGGGGTGGCTGATGTTGGTCGCACCTTGGGTTTAGGTGCTCTACTTAATATGGCTGAAATCTCCGTCCTTTCATCATAACTCTTCCAGAGTTCATAGAGTTGCAAAATCTCTTGTGTTATTTCCAGGATCTTGTCCATATCAACAGACAATTCAGCAAACCATTGTTTGCAGTCTTTCTGTTGAATAACACAAGCCATGTAAATTGCAGCCAAAGCAATCTGATAGGGAGGATAAATGAGAGAGACATCAGTGCGCAGACTGTCATTTAAGATGCGCCAGGCAATCGGCAGGATAGCATCTTCCATTCCAAGGTCAGCAACATACTGTGTCAGAGGTCGGTAAGGGTGGTATACAATTAAGCAACAATCCATCATTTCCAGTAAGAAGAACTCACATTCAAGAACCTGTATTTAGAGAATGAATGAGAGATTAGCCATTTTGATGGAATCAATCTAAATAATGAATAATGCCTGCTAGGGTATAATACTGTTGACAATGGACTATCTGAACCTGTTTGGTAAACTAAAATGGAAAAAAAAACACTGATGGAAGACAGAAAGAAGTGCATTTGTTTATATGCAAACCAGGCTCAGAGAAGGAACCATGATCATGTTGTTGAATTGGTGTGAATTTAATAATGTAAGCTGCCATCGTATTTTACTGTCGGTCAGTAATCATTTTGCCTCTAATAATCTGACCCAGATGTTTTCTTAATTTGAACATACCATGAAATTGATGCGCACACAGTACTGGGATTCTTTTAGGGTTTTTATTAACCAGAAAACTTTCACCTGAAACTGTCAAGTGAATTCTCTTGACCTAACCAAGGGAATTCTTCCCTGGATAAGATCAATATTACACAACAGCAAAGGTTTCATTAAGATTTTGCTCAGGAGGTCATCAGTGTTTGGCAGCTGGGAATTTTTAATGTCTTTGATACAATAAAGTAAGCAGAAAAGATGAAAACACCCGGGCAAAGTCGTAGCAAAAGCGTGTGCACAGGCAGTCAATTTGCCTGGTGCCCGGCCCTTCATGAACCCACTGCAACACAAAACTAGTTACATGTACTTCACCCCAAGTCACATGATCATTGCAAATGCTTAAAGGGACCCCAAATAACTGCCAGGAATGAACCCAATTAATTTCCGTGAATGATAGCTATGGAGAACGTAGTCTCAAGTCTGTGGAGGCCTTGACAAAGGATGGAGGGATGACATGAAAAAAGGGGAAAGGGAAAAGGGAAGGGAAATGAAAACTATTACCAGTTTGGGGGAGTTTCTGCGTCTGAAATGGCCGGCAAAAGGTGCCAAGTGACCTTGAAAAAGAATACTATAATTCTACTGAATTAAGAAACAAATATGCTTGCATAAGTCAGGAAAGAATCTTACTTGAGTCATTCGGTAAGGAAATTGATCACCAGGAAAAGCGAAGTTGAATTTGTTCTTTACAACAGCATTACAGGCGGCGGTAAAGCGGCTGTGGGACATCACACCACACTCCTCCGTTTTATGTGCCAAATACATACAAGTGGGAGCCATTAGCAGCGGATCTATACTCTTCAGAGAATTCCTGGCGTAGAATCTTTTGTAATACAAAGTAGCGGTGGCGATAACTTGCTGTCGAAGCTTCAAATGTTCGCCTAATGCTTGGATGAAGTTAATAAAAAAGATGTGGACCTTCTTGTAGTCGCCTTCTCTTAAGTAATGGTAGTCCTTCTGCCTTTCTAATTCAATCTCTTCGCGATCCAGGAGCCATTGATTGCAGTGCGAAGAAAGCCAAAAGTTCGCCGCCATTTTGAGTGAAGATGTAATCTCGTTTCCAGATCCCCCATATCTCGAGAGAGATTCCGGAAGCGGAAACGGCACAGTGGTGCTTGTCAATTAGCCAAACATTCTGCCCTACGTTTTACTGATGAATATTATCCTTTCTTTTAACTCACTACTCGAGAACGGGAAAGCAACGGAAAATGCCAATCACAAGGAAAGATTTCTTAGGGATTGATTAAATGAAGACAAAGAGGCAGATTTTATAACTGCTAATTTTTTTCAATCTAGGGCCAGTTGCTCGAAGCCTGGTTAGCTCTAACCGTTGGTAAAGAGGTATCAAAACCTATAGGTTTCCATGACATTTAACGCTGGTTGGTGCTAACCATGTTCGAGCAACCCGGGCCTAGGGCCCATTTCTCGAAAGTCCCGAAAACTTTTCGGGCCCGAAAAGCCATCCGTGAAATTGCAAACCGCTTGTTTTGGAAAGCCGAATCGGATCTTTTAACATGCTTTCAAGGTACCAAAAAGAAAATTAAATGTGAAGTTTGACGAATTAAATGCTCTCCGTTCTTGAGTCACAAAAGGAATTGTGACACCCGAAAATGACCCGTAAAAGTTTCGGGACTTTGGAGAAACGGCCCCCTGGATGTTCAACCACAGGTATCCCAAGCTCCTTTGGGAGCTGCCAACTAGCGTAAAATGCTTTGCATGGGAATGTGACGATCGTATATAACAGTTCGAAATACGGGGCCGAGAAATTTAATAAAAACGACTTACACGAGCTCCATTGTGTGCTACTTGTGTTTCCGTGGAGTCTTGGGCCATTTCCTGGCGATTCTAGCTAATATTAGATTCTGCATCCTGTATCCAGTATATATACCTTCAATTGAATGTTTGAATTGCGGAACTGAATGACTTGTTTGAATAATTTGGGTAATTGCGAAAGTGTAAAATTCAGACTGCAGGGGTAAAATGCAGACTGGGGTTATAACATAACTGTTGAAAAAGGCCAAACCCTTTAGCAGTGCTAACAGTTAAACCTAAATATTGTTTTATGCCTAATTAGGACTAATGTTAGGATTCCTAAAGGGTTTGGGCTTTTTCAACAGTTACGTTATAACCTTAGTCTGCATTTTACCCCTGGTCTGCTGTCTGCATTTTACACTGGCCGGTTTCACTGAATTGCTAAATTGAGGGAACAAGTGCCGAATTGGATGCTTGAATTTTGACTCTAAAAACGTGCCTTACTCTTTTTGATTAATTGACAATGTTTAATAAGAGCATTTTTGAAGAGATTTTCTTTTCTTATGATATCTTGAAGACACTCCGAAAGAAAACCGAATGCTCTTAACCGGAGCACCTTTGATCTCTCGATTACCAGTTCGGGTGCTCCAGCCTCAGCCAGCTGGGGAGACATATCAAAGAAGTTCAGAGGAAATTTGGCCACTTTTGGATCGCCATAGCTCCTTTATCAAGAGGAGTGGAGGAGAGAAGTCCTTAGTATGAAAATCATTAAGTTCAGTTTATATGAAAACTAGAACTCAAAGTCGTTTTGAAACCGAGATGAAGCTTTCTTGGAAATGGCCTATTCATTTGTCTTGCTCTACTGCAGAACTCAGGACTTAAGTTGAAGACGTCGAAATAAAGTTTACTTGGTAAACCTCGTTTTTTGTTAATTTAAATATAATAACTGCTTATAATTGCTGAAAGTTGTAAACTGTGTATGTAAGAAGCGATGAATGTATTTGTCGAATATTCTAATGAACAACCCCTCCCCCAATCAATGCAAAATATCGTGTCCTTTTCTGTTGTTTATTAATTAAATAATTAAATAATATGGTAGCGATTTTCCATATTTTTATATATTTTAAGTTAAAACTTTAATGTTGATTAATGTTCGATGACAATGACGAACGTTTGTCACATGTCTTTAACAGTGTGACCTTTGTTAAAGAGAAAGCGAATGTCCCGGCAAACCTAGCGCTCCGTCAATGAGGCTATAATTGCATAAACTTATGAAATGTTAATGTAAAATGAATCGCGTCTCATTTATGTTCAATCTTTCGTTTTTTGATACTTTACACAGCAAATAGCTGGAATTTTCTTTAAAAACCTGTTTAAGTAAAAATATGTGAAAGAATAAAGAACTTTGCCGTTTTGTAACGAAATTTCTGTTTTAAGAAAGAAAATATTTAATTTCTTGTTTTTTAAAATAATTTCTTTGAAAATGTGGTGTATTAATTCACACGGCCTACTCTACAAATGCATATTTCATCGCACGGACTTGTATTGGAGTTCTTGGAAGGTAATCTTCGTCAACTGGTCGAATCACAGCTTTTGCGCGGTTCTTTTTTACACTAAAAATAAAGGAGAAAAGAACATACAACTTGAGCAAGGATCAGCGTAACAAAACAGACGTACTGAATCCTGGTAAAGGACCTAATCAGCAATATAGATGTTATAAAAAGCTAAAAAAAAAGCAAGGCTGATATAGCGAAGGAATATATCATTGCGTTCGAGCACAGGGGGCGCACACAAGCTGTTTGTGTGGCCGATTGTTATTATACAGTAAATGTACTAGATTTACCGTTTGCCTCACCTATAGCGATATATCGATAACTATGTTTATTATATGACTAGCTCCGTGAGCGGGCAAGATGAACCAAATCGCGCGCTCTGATTGGCTACCCGAGCGGGCAAGATGGAGCGATACTGCCCGCTCGGGATTTCTCGCTTGGTCCCGCAAGATCAAAGATCATTTTTTGGTGTTTTAAGTCATATAATAAATCCTTTATTGACCAAGATTGTTCGGTCAAGATGACTGGATATTGACCTCGTTCTTTTTTTGCGTGTTTATGGACCTCGACTTCGTCTCGGTCCATAAACACGCAAAAAAAGAACTTGGCCAATATCCAGTCATCTTGACCTCACGCTTGGTCAATAACCCATACATATAATTCAATTATAAATAAACGTTGAATTACCTTACCTGTTGTATATAGTCGTCCTGTTGCCTCAAAAGTGGCTTTTTGAGCGATTTTGAGTTCGCCGTTGACTGTTACTTCTATAATAGTAACAGTCAACGGCGAATTCCAAATCATTCAAAATCGCTTAAAAAACCACTTTTGAGGCAAAAGGACGACTATATACCAACGTAATTCAACGTTTATTTATCATTGAATTGTATACATAGTTAGCGATATATCGCTAAATAACAATCGGCTACACAAACAGCTTGTGTGGGCTCCCTGTGGTTCAAGCGGAACGCATTCTAATTGTGTGAGTTCCGCAGGATGACCCTCGGGTACAGATTTCATGTGATAGTGTTACGACTTGCCCAAGAGAAGTCAAGTCCTGTTAGATGGGGTTACTACCTGGGTGGGTGACCGTTCGGCAATATCCCGTGCTTTACACGCTGGGCAGATGCGCTGTTTAGCTATCCAGCAAGAAAGGCTACTGATATCCCACAAAACTGACATTGCATAGACCGTATTCATAAATGGCGGTCAAGAAATTAGTCTTTTGTCTTTGTGCAAGTCATCCTATTAGCCTCACTTTGGAACAAAAATTCTTTTGAATTTTGCTCGTGTTTACGAGGCTAGTTGCGATGATTAGCATAAAGACAAAAGAATAATTACTTAGCCGCCATTTATGAATACGGTCTATTATATAACGCATGTATTCCTGACCATAATTGTTTACTGAACAAATACTAGAAAGGGTACAAAAAAAATTCTCCCCAAAACATACAACTACTTTCAAATGCCTCGTCGGTGACAAAACAGGAATCGAATCATTAATAACTGCTAGCTATAGTATAAAGACAGTATTTCGAAATGCACTGCCTTTCTTTATCAGGATTTCAATTACTAGTATTGACGACGGTTAAAAGAGACGCGTAATATTATACTGTAATTAAGATAAGGAATTTAACGGACTTAACGGATGTAGTACATTAATAATAAATACTAATAATAGCAACCGTAGAAACGATAAAAACTGAAATGATACATAGTCAATAGAGGGGAACGGTTATGAAACCCGACAAATTTCTTTGTTGTAGGTTTTTGTTCTCTTTTTTTGGCCTTGACCGTGCACAAAACACAATAGCTGTTTACTCCGTACTGAGGAACTAACCAATAGAAACGTGTTGGTTACGTAATTCATGCCTAGCATATGAGCGCAAAACAAAAGATTGTGCACGGTCGTGGACTTTCCAACCTAAATCTTGGGACCTTTGTTTGCTCCTTTGATGTTTGCCAAGCTTCAAAACCGGTCCCCTATATACTATTAACTATGAATGATATAATGATGAAGAAGTATATAGTGAAAGAATGGACTACATTTCATCTTTCTTAGTAAGACCCAAAGGTTCAAGGGTGTTATCTGACTAAACAGCGACCCACTCTTTCTGTCATTTTCACGGTTACACGGGGAATGGCAAAACCTCCTCCGTCAAACGACAACGGTCAACTCGCCATTCACAGAACAGTTCAAAAAAGGTGCGGTAGTGACTCGAGTTTCGTCTCCCCAAAAGCGGTTTCTACGTCACCACTCCCTTACTCATTGCTTGAACTGCAACTCCAAAACGTTATCTTGATGGTACAATGCAATCGTTGGAGAAACCAAACGAAGACTCAAAGAAATTAGGATTTGTATGGGAATCCCGATTTATAAAAGACTTAAGAAGATAATTATATGCCGTTGTGGATCGCTTCATTCCTGTGTGTTTTTTTCCAGATTCAACGCGATTTGAGCCATTTTTAAATTGCTCGGTTACCAGCAGTATCATAAAATCCCAAGGCTGTACACTCCAATCTGGGGAGCCCACCAAATTGGGTCAAAGATCCCTTAATAAAATGTTCCCAAGGTTACGGGTTACAATTCCACTGTGACTGACAAATATTAAACTTTCATTTCAAGCCACCAAAAACGCAATAGTAGCCCTGCGACCGAACTCAGGCGGTAGTTTGTACACTCGATGGAAAGAAAAAACCTTCCGAATATGTTTTGGACAAGCAAGGTTGGACACATCGAACTTTGGAATCAACGGTGCTAGACCGTTGTCTGTGAACGACACATTTTTTATTCTCTTGGGTCCTGATATTTTATTAAAGAACATTTTACTCAATGTGGTGGGCTGCCCAGAATGGAGTGTGTGGCCTTGGGATTTTATCAATACCGTTGGCGAAAACGAGTAACTGAAGTCTGGCTGAAATCGCGTTGAATCGGGAAAAATAAACCACTCGGGAATAAAGCAACCCACAATGATAATAAGGTAAGGCTTTTTATTTGAGAATGTTTCCATATAATTTACCTTCTTAATTCTTTTCATATACCGGCCGGGATTTCCATAAAAAATCCTAATATACTTTTCGCCATATTTAGCTTTCCCTCACAGGGAACGCCTGTGTTTGCAGTGACGCAAACGATTTTTTTTCGGCGTTTTTTCATTTCTTGTCGCTATTTTCCCAGGCTCCGGCAAAACGTACCGGTTATCGACAACTAAACATTTCGTATGTGGAAAAGCATTTCTTAACACTAACATTTGTCGATTTAATTAAGTTGTCGGCTGGAAAGAGTCGTCGATAACAACTTGGCTCATCTGTGAAGGCCCTAAGGTTCCTAATGTGTCATGATTGATGTCAAATGAAGTGGAGTCATTCGTGCAACAAAAATTAATGGTCAATTGACCTTGACGTCATTTGTTTAATGAAAAAAGTACTAAGCTAATAATGATGCACTATCGAGTGCAGGCATCTTGTAAAAACAAAAGTCGCCATTTTGAAACGGATCAGGACGAGAAGCGGGTTTCTACCCACCCCACCCCCAACAATTCCAAGTTGATAGAAGTTTTTTTTTGGCTCGCCATCGCATCATCTGTCACTAGGGACTTTAAGCAAGGACTACGTAATTGACTAGTGCAGTGACCGGAAGTGAAATTTTTCCCGTCGCGCGTAGGTCACCCGCAATCGGCGTCAAAATTACTGAGACACTCTTATCCTTTAGGGTCTATTTCAAGCTCGGCGAGAAAATGCCCCCCTCCCCATCAGCCCCGGGACAATTTAGTGTTGTTTTCAGTTTCCTACGAGCCTTGACAACAGCGGTACAACATTGATTAGGGGGAAGAGGGAGGGGTATCCCGGAAAAGTACTTTTTGGACTATTTTTCCTTCAAAACGATGGAAGTGTCGTTGCTAGTGTGTTCTGTTGGCAAACTGTCTCAACCAATTTCGTCACCGATTGTGATTTCTATCCGTAGTACGCTTCCGTAGGAGATCATGGTCGGCCATAGTGGTATTTTGTTGTACTTGACATACTTAATATATTAGTGTTTCAACCCAAATGGCAAGATAGAGGCATTTTATCCCTTTTTGATCTTCTTTGGTGTTTTCCAAAAAAGAAAACTAAATTATTTGTCGATTTTGAGCTCAAAATGCGGTAGCAGCGGCGCGAACCTTTTAGTATTGTAAAGCTTATCAGCTTTCACCAGACATTTCAAGATTTGTCTGAGCTTTCACATTTCTCGCCGCGGATTTTCGCTTGTCTTTATCCAAGATGAAAGTATTTAATTAAACAATTTAAACTCATGTATATACATATATCAGCATTTGAGTAGGGAAAGCGAGTTCAAAATATGCAGATAATTTTGTTGATTTTAGGCGCATGAAGGAATGGAGTCGGCAATATGATGTCGTGTTCCTGGTATTTGCAAAGCCTCTGAAGGGTCTCCAAATCTTGCTTTTTATCACGAAACTTCGGCAAACATTCATCGTCTTCCATGTCATTAACTTACTGCACCTTTCAATAACATGCGGACTCTACAATTCAAAGCTCAATCGACAAATGCGTTTTTCGCTACCTTCAATCAAATGTTCGGTGGCTCCTCCCAGCTTCCGGCTATATGTTGACTGAACTGGGCTCAACGATGTGATTTGATTACTGCGCGCTCGACAGTATTTGGAAGCTTCGGAGCCGCCGAACATTTGATTGACGGTAGCGAAAAACGCATTTGTCGGCGGGTTGACCGTTTGAATTTAAGAGTTGGCATGTTATTGAAAAGCGCAGTAAGGTGAAACCCGCCATACGAAGATTGTGGAAAGGTCAAGTTGGCAGGCTGATATTCCTCGTGGAGAACTAAAAGTTCTTGTTCCGAAATAAAATTAGAGCCGTGCGACAGAAGGGAGCAAATCTCTTATTTCTCTAAAAGATGGCATGACACTTAGCAAACTACCGAGGATTCTACGTACTCCTTCCATGCTTCCGCGGCTAAAAGTTTTTACAGTCTCACGATGATCATGAGGTAATTCACCGTAATCAGATTCACAGGCCGATGGAATACACTTTCCTGGAATATTTCCTTTTCTACCTTGTACATTTGTTTTGTTTTGGCACCAATTCTGTAGTGTAGTATTTGTCATATTTGATGGATTGGTTGACAAGACACGGACCTCACAACCATATTTAGAAGACAAATGCCAAATAAGGTTATCGTTAATTGTTACATAAAGATGCGTTTCGTCGACTTTGTAAAGATGGCGGAAAACGATGCTAAACAGAAACAAGAAATAATATTTTGATGAACTGTTTTTAATTCTTTTTGACTCCTCGATTGTTCAAAAGGAGGATAACGCTATACCCACCAAATAAATCACTATCCAGCGGATAAACACTTGCAAAAACAATTGGGTTATCCAGGGAATAGTGATTTATCCAATGGATAGCACTATCCACCCTTCTAACTACATGCTGGGGCCAGGTTTTTTGACCTTGATCTTCAGGTTTTTGGTCTTTTGCGGTTGAGAAGTTTGAATACCGGAGGATGTAATTTTCAGGTTGCAGGTTACGGGTTGCACGTCAGAATTTCACTTAAAGATTTCTTGAAGTACCGTTGACATAGGGTGCGTTCCTTTGGGATGATCCGAAAAAGATCAGTGATCCAAGATCATTTGGGTCATGGTGCATCAAAGGAACCGAAAAATCCTTTCTCAGACTGGATTTATCGGTTCCTTTGATGCAACATGATCCTAGTGATCTTGGATCAGTGATCCTTTTTCGGATTATTCCAAAGGAACGCACCCATAGTTTCAATTCATTTTAATATTTCAGATAATTTTCAGCGAAGTCCATGTTCGTGCAATCGACACCGCGCTGAGTTGGAACACGTTGAGAGTTGAACATTAATTCACTGCTACCAATAAACTTCCAGTATATTTTTGGCACTGTCTAGTCGTGTAACTGTGAAAAAACAAAACAAAATATGCTGCCAAAGAGCCCTCATTCACGATGTCCGCCATCTTAGCACTCCAAGACATTGCTGGAAAAACAGTAAACTTGATGTTGTCACACTTTGACAAACAATGGACCTCACCGAACAGTAAGTCAACTATTCAAATGAATTGAGACTATACAAAGGTACTTGTGGAAATCTTTAGGCGAAATCTAACCTGCAACCTATGACCTGCAACCTGCAAATTACACTCTCCGAAGAAAAACAAAACGTAGTGAATGAAGGGAACTCACCGCCAAACGAAGATGACAATGCAAACAACTAAAAGCAATGTAAACACTGCAACAGAAACACCAATCGCAATCATGTTGGTACTGTTGCTGCTTTCATGATCAAATTCCTGTGCTTGTGTCGTCGGCAAGGGCGTCGTATATGCAAATGTCGCTTTGACACTGGTAATGTTCGCTCCAATAGCGTTTTCAAGTTCTGACTTGAACGATACAACAATTTGAAGTAATGTGTTGCTTGGTAATACAGAGTGATTACCCGTGAAGAGTCCCATGGGCTGCTGGACGTAGAAGGCGACTTGAAGAGAACCCGAAACGTTTCTAGGATAACCAGGAAGGAGGTGGACTTGATCAGGCTCATACAGATCGAAAATGACTTCACGTCTAAGGGCAGAAAAAAACAAATGAATAAACCTAATAACTTTGAATTCTTAATTTCTAATATATTTTCTGTCTTCGTCCATCCATCCATTCAACACACAAATTAGCGAGCCATAGTTAGTACCTGGCCAACCAAAAACCCAGACGTCGGTTGGTTGGTCGGTCAGTCAGTAAGTTTATTGATCAATCACGCATGACTGAAAAGGAAATATATATTTTTCAAGAATCAAGGAAGGATGTGCCAACACAATGACCATGAAGTAAGAACATATTTAAAATTATAAAATTATCTCCTCACTTCTCGAAACGACGGACGCCACAAAGGTCTATTGGATTAAAAAGGGAGTTCCTCATAGTAGAGGCCCTTATGAAAATGTTGTGCGATTTATGGATGTTGCATGAAGCAGAAGATATGTACCTCCTACAACCCAACTCCTGGTCCAATCCAAGTTCCAGGTTCATACTTTAAGGTACGGACCGCGTTTTTTTATGGCCCGAACGCGAAGCACGCGGACCATAAGTCAACCGGAAAAAAAATCGAGCAACCACCATAACTTACAGTACGGACCGTCAAAACGAAGTAAGTAAAAGTATTTATTATTGCGGTAATCGGGCGAGCGGGAACGGAACTACTTGAAGTCAAGCGGAGCGTCCAGCTGCCACAAATGAATAGCAAACCGCATGCGTCAAAATCTGAAAAGAACGAGTAAATCTTACTCCCTTTTTGAAATAGTTGCTTGCATGTTTCAAAAAGTTCACATAAACATGGAAAACTTGCTGAAAAATGTTGCATCAGAATTCCAAATTTAGCGGGCAGGACAAAGGGCCTTACTGTATAATATGGTCTGCTAAATTAGCCAATCATAGTGCGCGTACTATATAGTGAGAAATACGATGAAAATTACATACACCCGTACTGAATGTTTTAACATATAATACGTGCGGACATTTTGCTCGTTGAATCGGAAATAATACGAGCAACAAGCAAAATGTCCGCACGTATTATATGTTAAACCTTTCAATGAGAGATTTATTATTCCACTATATATTACGCCATTTTCTAGTATTTTGGCTTATTCCTGCATTGACGGAGAATCATATCAATTGGTGCGTGCGAATGACGAAGACAGCTACACAGACGAAAGCATTCAAATGCCCTTTATTTGATTGGATAAACGAAATAACGAGTGACAAGCAACGACAAGCTAAATTCTCCGGGTTTGCATCGTGTTGGAAACAACTTCTTCTTCTTCTCGTTCCGTCCGTATTTGCAATGTTCTAAACCGGTCAAACTGGGACACTGTAATGTGTTACCGTCTCATACCTTGCGCGATCTCTTCACCAAAAATGGTAAAGTGACGTAATAATGGAATAATAATCGTTTCCCACCAATGTGGCCCGGGCTTCGATTCCCGGTCCCGGCATCATATGTGGGTTGGGTTTGTTTGTTGAGTTTTTCTCCGGGTACTCCGGTTTTCCCCTCTCCTCATAAACCAACACTGCCAAATTCCAATTGGATCCGGAATGCACGGACACATGTTGAACGAGCTCCTGAGCGCTCTCAAGGTGTTCCGTGGGTAAACATATCCCATTTTCACATTCCATTTCCATTTCCATACAAAATTATGAGAATAAGATACTATGAAAAATATTAACCTACCTAGAAGAGACACTGAACTAACACGTATATTTTCTCAGCTCGTATTTAAAGCGTGCATATCAAATGATGCGAGGAATCCAACGATGACGACAACGAAGACGACGAGAATGATAAAAAGAAACATACCTTTTTCGTCTTTGGTCTTTAAGTGCACATTCGGTTCTTCTGCTTTCACAGTAGGCGGACGTAACAGACGCCATTGTATCTTTAAAAGAGGTGTCGGTGTTGAAGTCCCATTTAAACTGATCAAAGACAGGAAAATCCAAATTCACACATTCAGTCATAATGGAGTCAACTCGTGGTTAATAGGGAGTTAGATGAGCTGGGAGGTTTTTGAAACTGAAACTCTCGGCTTCTGATTTTGCTATTTAGGAAAAGAGGAACCTTATGCCAAAATAAAATGGTTACAGAGCGGCTTTATTTACTTACGTCATCATCTGCTGTAAGTGACATCTCTACTGTCTGCTCTTGCTCTGTTATTGATGGAACCCGTGGTGGAGTTAGCGTAGGAACTGGAGCTGTTTGATTTTTAGCCAGGCCTGTTCACAAAAGTAATGTGCTTTCCTTAACAATACGACTTTTACTGCGAGGAGAAAGAAACAACAAGCACCCAAGACAGCAAAATAGAGGTTATCTGGCAAATGACATGAAGTCAGTCATGTTGGTATCCCATATTGATGCTCCAGCTAGTGAATCTTTTAAATAATGCAAATAATTGATTTTGTTTAAGAGAAATTAATATGGTTGATAAAAAGGGTCAGCTTAAAAGAATAGCACAGAAAAACTTACTAGTAGTCTCAAAGATGCTTAACAATTATAGGGCATATATTATATTGGCGGGTTTGCACCCAGCCTGCGTAGCAGCCGTTTCCTTTCCTTTTCCAGGCGGAGATCGGACAAGAGAACGATAAAGCTAGCGGACGAGCGCCTGGCGTGAGCAAAAAAATAGAGAGAAGTGGGAACGGGGTGCCCCTCCCCCTACTCCTTATTTGTCGCAATCTCTCGCAGTTTTCGTCTCTTTCGCGAGCGTTTGGAAAAGGAAAGGAAACGGCTGCTACGCAGGCTAGTTTGCACCAGATGTCACAGTACCCATGAAGGTTAATAAATCAATACACATCACTTAATTTATAAATTAATTTATAAAAACTGCGATGCCGTGTAACAATCTATGCATTACGCGTACGTTGGATCAACACAAAAAGTGATAAGCATAAACACACCACTGTTAGTACAGACCAAACAACGCTCACAAAGACTGTTACGAAAAATAGTATTGCGTGACAAGCGTTACTGTCTAGAAGCTTCGCGAGAGTTCGTAGTTTGTTTATATTTAGGTTTGTACGTAAGCGTTTCTAAATCGGTGTGTTTTGTAATCTTTCTATAATTAGATTCATTACTATTTTAGAAAGTTCTAGAAGTTTATTGTCCGAGTATATAAGTAGACGAGTCCAAGCGGAGTGTTTTTCTAACTAGTTTTTCACAAGCGAAGAGTTGGCGTTGGCCGTGTTTAGTCAAGTGTGACAGAAGCTGTGTGCATTCAAGTTGGCGGAGGCCGTGTAAGTTTGTCGAATACGTGTTGTTCAGAGTTTTACTTCGTGGAAACTACGTTCATTTTTGGAATAAATCTTCTTGTTGTTGTTCCGACAACCCTGCGTTCAGTTTAGTTTGCAAACTACCTTTCCTCAAAACATTCGAACTCGTAACAAAGACATTCTCTTCAAAATGGAACTACGGTCGGCCAAACCTAGCGTGATCAGTGCTCGAACTGGAAAGCAGACACAGACAGTTGTTTTGGGCTTGTTGCTGATCATGCTGTGTTTGGCCGACCGTAGTTCGATTTTGAAGAGAATGCCTTTGTGAACTTTGTTTGATCTGTCCTAACAGTGGTGTGTTTATTCTTATCACGGTTTGTATTGATCCAGCATTGTGCATAGATCATCGGCACGGCATAAGTGAAGATCAATACAGTTTAATGTCCTTTGAATATTAGACTGAGGTAATATTTGATTCCTAAGTTATTAGAACCGTAAGACCACTTCCTGATTTTTCTACACCAGTATAACCGTTTGATCGCGTGGTTGCAATCAAGCAATAGTTGTAGTAGAGGAAATCGAGATAGAGTTGCTGTCATATAGACAAGGCATTATCCGATACAGCTAGTCTTCTCATACGTCAAATGGATGAATTTCACTGTTTAACTCAGTTTCTATGTGTTTTACCCTCTTTGTAATTCCGCAAAGAAAGAGTTAATTACTTTTACAATTTACCTCTGCATTTTCCGTCAATGAAGTATAGGTTATTATCACATTCGCATTTGTAAAATCCTCGTGTGTTGACGCACTTGTGGAACTCGTCTGTGCAATTGAACAAGTCTTCATCTATACACTCGTTAATATCTGGAGGGTAATTGTAAAAGCATTCATGGTATTAAGAGAGAGAAAACGTGAATTTTGTAAGGAGCTGGTCTAGAATATTGTCTACTTCAGGAAATCTTGGTTCTCAACCCCCTCCTTTACTTTAGGCTAGGACCAACCGAAATCTCACTGAAGAGTCCCGGAAACAAACTTGTGCGAGAATCTCAACACGTTTTCGTGTTGAAGGCTATCCTTATGCTTCTGCGGTAACGATGGCAAAAGCGAAGACATAGTAATCAAGCAGGCCTTTAGTTCCTTGCCGCACCCTATGGAAAATTTTGATGGACAGCTCTTTTATCGCTTGGTTTTTCATTGGCAGTAGTTGTAGTTTAAAGACAAGATGATTTACATACAGTTGTGTTTGTAGGTTAATATTCAATGCATTAGGCGGAAATCGCCGGTAGTAGTTGCGTTTAAATCATTTTCACCGTTATGTATGATATCCTCCACGAGTGTTAACCGTGATGGTACAGGACCGTAGGCTGATTTTGATGCGGGTAGGGTCGTTTTCTCTTTAAACGGACCAAACAGTTCTGGTTGTATTAATAATTACTTAGTAACCACAAGTCGCGACTAGGCTTTTTCCTATCTCCCTCCCTCTTGTAAGGCGCCGGGGTTTTATTGTTTCACCTCGGTTCCCATCGGCTTACAGTGCTGCTCGTGTTTGCAAAAGCCCGCAATAAAGCCCCTTTGCTGTTCCCAAACTCTCTTGTCGTTTGTATTTGAAAAAGCAATAATAACGACGTTCCCTTATTCTTTTTATCAGTGATAACAGTGCTGAACTGGAACGTATGGTAACAAAAGGTTTTCCAGTTCTTTTGAGAAGTAGGCGCGCATTGGTATTTACTATCACATCAAGGCCCACGGTGGTGTCGTAAATGACGTGGAGAAGCGCGAGGCTTGATAAGCATCGATGCTCTAATGCAGTTCAGTTAAGGCAGCGCAATTTGTAAACTAAAACTAGGGAGAGGCACACTGCGAACCGTTCTTGTAAAACATGTTTTATTCTCCGACGCGTTTCGTCTAACTTTCGTAGACTAAAACAATGGCCTCCAAATCTTTATCCCACCTTGCCAACATAGTTCACAACTTCGCCTGTTCTCGTTCTTAAATCCGGCCAAGCCTTCTTGGTTTATGGCCCCAGTATGTAATAGCCGCAAATATGGCTTATAAATACAGGCGTAGAGCATTTCTTGTAAAGCTCCGTGAAGAACGCGTGTGAGAATAAAACAAGTTTTACAAGGACAGTTCGCAGTGTGCTGTTCACTAGTTTTAGTTTAAAAATTAAAAAAAATATACGTAGTTTGAGTTAGGTATAGATGAGATAACTAAACTTTAATATTTGCATATTTAAGCGGACGACTTCTGACAGTGGGGGCTTCGTCCGACTCCCCCCCACCGCACCCCCCCCCCCCCGAAACCACCCCAGCCTAAGGGCCTGTGGTAAAAGCAAAGAAGACGTGAAAGCGTTAAAGGACTTTTAAGCCTCATATGCCGGGACATTCCCTTAGGACCTAAAATTATTGGTCTCTTAGGAGAGGTTAAGGACGGTGCCTACTAATCAACAATATTTTTGCCCCGGTGTGTGATTATGCAGGGAATGTAGATCTTAACAAGTGTTATTGAAATCCAAAAAGAAAATTGGGGGTAACCAAGCATTTTTCAAAGATAATTCATGAATAATGTTTGTAAAAAGCTTTAAAATACAAAGCAATGTGTGGCGTTCTTTCTCAAATGGAAGCTTAATTATCTCTGAAAAATGCATGGTTACCCCCAATTTTCTTTTTGGATACCAAGAGTACTTGCTAAGATCTACTTTCTCCGGATAGTTTTAAACCGCGCAAAAGTTTCCCTGTATTAGAAAGCATCACCGATAGGAAATCCGAGTATCTCAAGATGCGCAGAACGTATGCGCAATAACAGTAGTAGGCACCGTCCTTAAAATATACATAGTACAATGCAATGGTTGCCATGATCGATACACTGGAGAAACCAAACGAAGACTCAAAGCAGAGCAGTCGACAAACCTACCAACGTTGCCAAGCCTGCCAAAGTTTCAGAACACTTCCTCACTGATAATCACACCGCCAAAGACATCCAAAGACATTTCATTTATTCCATTCGAACTCATTCAATCTAATCGTGATCAGTGTACGCAAGACAAGAAGAGCTTACCTCAAAAACAGAGTTAACACCCTTGAACCTTTGATCTTAATATGAAAAATGAAATGAAATCCGTCCTTTCCCTATACATTTCTTTCCCATCATATTATTTTACTTTCTATTGCTCCTATTATCATAAATGTACCGCATCCGTTAAGTTCGTTAAATTCCTCATTACATCACACGCCATATCATTTTCACCTTGTAACGTCTCTGTAAACCGTAGTCATTACTTCTACATGAAATCCTGGTGAAGAAAGGCGGTGCCTTTCGAAATATTGTCTTTACATAATATATTCCCGGATTGAGATAACTGACATTTTTCCTTCGGTTGCATGTTTTTTTTTTTTTCAGCAAGCATGTATAATGGTAACAAGAATGAAAAGAACCGGATTACCTTGGCAGTTTAATGCATCTCGACTCAATTTAAATCCCTTTTGACAGGAGCAATTGTAACTTCCTGGGGTGTTTGTACAAATCTGATCACAACTATCGATATCTTTTGCACACTCATCGATGTCTGAAATAAAAAAGTAAGAAAACGCATATGAAATGATGACGTCATGCGTAGTCAGGTGACATTACCTGTCACTGAATGTAGTTGTGATTGTAGTTACCCAAACATCTTACGTACTATTTTTTTGTAAGACTTGAGAGTAAAATAGACCGTGACTAGTCAGTGATTCGAAGAAAACGCTCGTTTGGCTAGTTTACATTTGCTTTATTGCTGAGTATAATGCCTTATGATAAATAGCGATGCACAGTTAGTTTCGGTAGTACGGTTAGAGCATAAGAGTTGCTTTGCGAGGAGCAGCCAATAATAACTTGTAAAAAGTTGCACACAACCAGTCCATGTTGCAGAACAGTTAACGGAGTTAACTTTCCGAAAATGGCATTTTTAGATAACAACCCAGCTGGCCCATTGTTTCCAAAACAATTTAGCCTGGCATGAGTCTCACGATTAAACGGTATTCAAACTGTAATTGCAGGAGGCTGAATTTCGCGGACTACTTAAATTCCTGTTCATTCCTCGGAAAGGAGCTTGTAAGTGAAAGCAAAAAGTGAATACGTCCTTTTGATGGGTAGTTGTTTTAGCCCTAGGTTTTCTCGATTCATATTTCCGGCATAAAATGTTTCCGTCTTACTGATGATCAGCTGCAACATTTAGAAATTATTACCTTCAGCGACCGTCCATTTTCTGTCGCACTGGAGTTTATATACAAAACACAAGCGAATACATTGCGCCTTGATTAACTAAAATGAGGACACTTGGTAGTACAGCCATTCGAAATATAGATAGTCCGAAAAGAGGAATAATTACTGAGGGTAAGTGGGAGGATTACAAGGTACAGTTTGCTTATCACGAGTACCTGCCTCAGTGCATCAGTTATATGAAACACCAGTAGGCCTAATTCGGCCCTTGAAATATGTGAATTCATTTCAGTTAATTTTGGATAAAAAAGAAATGAATACTATGTTTCCGGAGACGTCTGCCAACGCGTTGGAAGAAGTTAAAAGCAGTATTCCGCTCTACGCTCCGATGGGTTCAAACGACGTCCGAGTCGTAAACGTTGAGGGCAACTGACTTCTGTATGTATTACAAATCCCGTCCTAACCCCTTCTCTCCCGGGCCCTCTGTGTCTTTACTTTCCTTTGATAGACTAATGGTTGTCATTACCTCTACATGTCTCTCCATCGTCGTTTAACTCGTATTTTGCAAAACAGGCACACTTTTCATTTTGCAAGTCGTCAGCTCCTTTAAAGCAAACTTGTTCACAGCGATTTTCTAGAGAACAAGGATTCAAAGCTGGGGAAAAATACAAAGTTATAATGTTATCATTCAACCAAGAAGATAGGAGTTTTGTGATTAGTTACAGGTCACAGCTAACAAATACAAGTTGAGAGGATCAATGTGCCGCAAATTGGCCTTTTTTCTTAAGCTAGAATGTTCATCTTTCGCCAGTAATAATAAGGTGGATGATCCGTGCAGACGAATTATCCACGGACGTTTGTCTACCTACCTACCTACGAACTATCCAGATACTTCGTCTGGACGAATGATCCGTTTGTCTGGCCTTGTTTATACATAGACAGATTATCAGACGAACTACCGTTCTCTGCCCAAGGTCGTCCCAGACAATGATGTCTCCAGTATAGATTCGACCAATAACAATAGTAAGCAAACGATTACGGAAAAAGGTCGACAGATCAGCAGTAAAGTGGAAAACTGTTTGGGAGCACAGACGTGATACAATGCTTTTCCTACTCGGAGTTATTTTGCTTATGTTTCCACAGTCTTCCGTAATGGTCAACATGACACCAACTTATTATTATTACACTCACCAAGGCAATTTCTCCAATCAGATGGATCTGATTTAAAATTCCGACTGTCACATGAACAATTGTAGGTTCCTGGCTTGTTTTCACACTGTTGCTTGCATTCATTCCGACCCTCGCATTCATTCACATCTATAACGCAGTGTAAAATAAACCGGAGTGTGACTGGAGGTGTGTGAAGAGAGGCCATTATTTGTTTGAAATTCTTTTGCATTGCATTACTGTTCACTCGAACATGGAAAGCGCGTTAGTGAAATATGTTGATCACTTTTTCTAGTGTTTTTTGAGGTATGGATGAAATAGTTGACATGATATTATGAGTTAATTCTAGAGTGGAACATAGGCGGTGTTATCAGTCGCTCATTCTCCTCTTCAAATGTTTAAAAGGAAATGGACCAGTTTACATATCAACCCAGGGAACAGTGAACACAATCTTGTTCAACCCTAGTACACTAATCGAAACGTTACATATACGGCCTCACATTTAGGGAATAAGCACCATCATATGTCAACCAAGCGTCCACG
>NW_027179419.1:0-37500 GCF_036669935.1 Montipora foliosa | reverse complement strand
ATGAAAAAATCCCATTAGACAGTCTATATATTACAAGGAGCCTAGAAATGTCCATCAAAGGCTTTTGGCTTAATTTGCTCGTTGGTTGCCCTTGTAAGATGATCTCGTAAATGAAGAAGGCGGGAAGTGAGACCTATGAGCCTTGGTGAAAAAGAAATTACAAAACTCGAGCACCCTTGACGATTCAAAGTGCTCCCGATAAAGGTAGGCCCTGACTGTTACCTCCTGGCTTTACCCTGACTTCAACAGTGCTTGTGTTTTCTTCTTTTGCCGCGCCCGCAATGAAAATGGTAGCAGTCGTGGAGTTTCCCTGGGCAAGTCCTGTTCTGGCCTGAAGCTGGAATTTGCCATCTTGCCCATCGACCATTACATACTCGCCAAGACCATTGAATGTGTAATTCCCACCATCCAAAGTCTTGAAATGAGGATCACAACAAAACAAACCTAGATAATAAAAGCTATCAATCAGCACATCATTCAACAGCTAGCTAACCAGCCAGCTAGCCAGTCAGTCAGTCTACTTTTCCTTTGCAGCACTTACGTCTTGGAAGAAAGAAGTAACCACTGCAGTCGTGAGACGGACGATAACGGTAGAAGACATTACTACAAAGATAAGGTGTGTCAACACAGCAAGATTTGTAGGCTTCCTGGTCTGTCACTACCGTGCCAGACCACGGGAAATACCACCACCAAGAATAACGATAGAATTCTGCTGAAACGTGACCTCCGTCTGGCTCTCCAACCTTTAGCGAACCAAAGTTGACATCCCAGTCAATAGAGTAGCAACACAATTGTTTCAGCAAGATATAAACGTAACCTTTTCCTGGCACGAATCTAAATGCCCATCTTGATTGTCTTGATTTGAAGCACCAATCGGGCCAAGGATTTTCCCACCAATTCCAAAAAAACCTCGCATCTAACAGTGCCTGAAATAGCGTACATGGGCACGCGAAGTTCCTGTCAATTTGTATTAGAAAGGTGTAGTAATATATGTTCATTTCGTGTTGCTCGTTAGCCCAAGTCCTGCACTTTTGGAATCCAGGATCGACGTTCTCGACTCTCCAGAAATGTCTTCCCATCACATCAGTGTTTCCTTTTTTTTCGTCAAGTGCCAACATACCAAGCAAAGTACCAGACCTTTTTAGATACACACAGACACCAAGCAAAAAAAAAAAAAAAAAAAAGAAAACGGAGAAGCAAAACAAAGAAAACATTAGTAAGCAAATGGGAAATAAATCAAAGTAGATCAATAAAAGAAAAGAACAACGTCGAGAGCGAACGGATGCTTCACAAAACCACAGCTTCTAACTAAAGCAGCTTCTTACTAAGGAGCAGATACTGCTTATTTCGCAAAAGAAAAAAATTGTGGAGCTCTTTCTGGAATATTGATATCACCGAAACATTGAAAGGAGACTGATTGCTGGTTTTGTTTAAACACAAAATTTAGGTTTCGTTGATTGCCAAAGTTTTTGTTCGGCTGGTCTCTTGATAAACTTCATTGACTTGACTTCTCGGAAATTTTGGATGGATAACGCGAATTGAAGGTGGAGGTAAGTTGCAAGTAAGCGCACGGTCTCGGTCTGAATCAATTTTCACTAAGTTTCTGATCCCTGGATACCTTACCTCCTCAGTGACATTGACAGTCAGTGTCATTATCGAAAGAAGTCCTGCGACGGGGTAAGCGAGAAAGAAGAGCATTTGTCTTCTCAGTGAAGAAACCCTATAATTGAAGATATTCCGCGTTCTAGCAATTAAAGTTTTGGCCTTCTCGTTTTGGTAGACAAGAACAATTACCGTTATCATACGAAAAGCTAGCTGATGTGAAACCGACTACAGGAAGAAAAAGTTGCAAACGAAATTACCCCTCCATGTTGAAGTAATGGCGTTCATAATCACCCGCATTCCAACCAGCCGTAGGTTTACCATACCAGTCAGACCAATAACTGCAAGTGTCGTCATCCCTAAAAGGAAAAGTAGCCAATGCAAAAATTTTAGGTTTTTAGCACTGTTTAAAGACTTTACAATATTTTCTTTTCTTTCTTTTATTAGTTCGTGTTTTTGAGAGATGAGTGCCGTGACCTCAAAACCATATTCCAACGAGGACTGTACACACTGAAGGGACAATTAATGAAATGATGATTTTTCCTAGGGTCGACTTTAAAACAAAAAGCTTCTAAAAAACGTTTAAAGGTAAAGTATGGCCTAAAAAAAGTTTATCACAATCGAAAGTTATTTACTTGACTACTCATTTGGGCTCCATAAGCCTTGAACATTGAAAGCCGCCATCTTTGTTTTTGTGCATGCAAAGGAAGCCATGACGTAGCAATAGTCAAAGCATTGACTGAAATTCCAGCAGAAACGACGAGAGGAGCGATACTGACCCAATTGTAGACCTGATGGCAGCTGTCACTTATGTAACTTGGTTTCTTTTATTATTTGGGGAGATCCTCATTCAACGTTTTGACAAAGGATGGATTTTTCTGAAAACAAAGCTCATTTTCATTTAAAGGAGGTGTCCCCTGAACAGGACGGGATTTATACCAAAGCAGGGTTGTCACCGTTTTATACCCACAGGGATTCAACCTTTCAGACATAAATTCGGTACAAAGAGAGACTTACTTCCATTCACACTGGTCATACGGAACGACCCACTGTATTCCACCTTCAGGATAGTTGTACATTACAAATGTATTTATTTGATTTGTGATAATGACAGCTTGAAAGGTGTTGCTCTGTCGATGATAGAAAGGAGTTAAAAAGAGGTAAGTATGTGAAATATTTAGTATAATTTGATATTGGTCGTACCTCATGCTCAAAAACCCGTAGGGAGAAAGAGAATTGGGTTGAATACATTATGACAGTGCGACGTGCCTTACCGCGGCCACCTAACAACAGTTTTTACAAATTATCTTCCAATAAGGGTGTGCGAATTTCATTGACAGTCACGCCTCCTTGAAAAGTCCGTACCGTTGTAAGTTGAACACCGTTGCATGAGTTGTTGAGTTGACGTATTTACACGCAATCGTCAAATGTGAAAGTTTGTTGAGTGGCGACAGTAAGGCGCGTTTGACTGTAAAACCACGTCTTCCAAACCTGAGAACTTGATTAATTCAGCACATAAAGTATGGTATCTGCATGGTTCAGCTTTTATTTGGACTTTATCTATAGTCGAGAATTTCGGCTGCAGGACCAATAACAATGAATTCTGATTTAACGCCGAATGTTTCTTGAGCCAAACTTAACACATAAACTTGGAAAATAGTTAGAACAAAAACTTGCTTAGTCAAGTCCGTCCAGGTAATTCTGTTGTTGAACAAAAGGAATCGAAGAGAATCGAACTGTGTTTCTCTCAAGAAAGGTATTCGTTACAAACTTTAGAACCTTAGCTTTGCCTATTTTGGTTGTGGCTGGAGAGTGATATAGGGCATAGTAATAAAGTTACAAAGGTCGTGTTTTCTAAAAGTAATTTTTACAGACATGTTTATCATTGAGTTAAATTGCTTTGATTTTGATGTTCAAAAGACAAAGCCATGCAGGATTAGCCGGTGTACAACTAATATCTTCACCAAGTACTTCCCACCAACAGAAACACATATTTACGCTACCCCGCTCCCCCTACCCCAATGTCGCATGCCATAGCATTTTCTTCGCAGACATAAATCAAATGGCACTGTCGTTTGGTGTACTGGTTATTTGCGAGTTATCCTACGAAACTGTTATAAGCCGGGGTTATTGTTTAGGACTATTAGTGCAGGATGTATTTGCATAATTCTTTTAGCCCACATGGTAACAGTCATGAAAATCTCTTACCCTAGTGCAAGAGTTTCCAGACGGATAAGGGCAGAGATTCTCCCATGTCACAACAAGGACCCAATTGGCTTGAAATTGTGAAAACCCTCCACTTCTGTCATAAAGTTGCACATGTTCAGAGGCCAGCGTCAGGATTTCATCTTCTGCGTCTGCAATTGTGCTCTGGAGCGTTCGCTGGTAAACTTGGTAATAGACGTGTGAGTAGTCGTTCCGAAAGGCGAAATCATCTATAATAGCCCAAAATGGAGCCATTATTGCAGTGTTGTCAAACCATCGATGAGCACCAAATTTCTGAGGCCACCACCAGCGCCATTCAAAATTCAGTTGGATTTTTCCATCTGGACAGATCTATAAAGCAACAAATTAAACTTGTGTGAGCTGAATCACCCGCTCCTGTGTCGTGTTTGTCAATTAGGGAGCTAATCCAGTGATGATGTTGGTCAATGGCAACATTTACAACTGACGACTCCTGACAACTGAGACAAGAAGTAATTTACTAATAGAGATGCTTCTCGTTACGTCACCCATTGTTATCAATATCCCAACCAGAAGCTAATTGGCTGTTGAAACAATAACTTCTTTTGTTCCGTAGTTGGCAAATTTCAATATCAAGAGAATTGTGACGTCAATGTTTGTAAACAAGAAATATCGCTATACAATCATGATTATTGCCATTTTACAAACAAAAAGACGAGGTATGCCCGACAAGTAGCAAAATGGTTACAATCAAGGCTTTTACAACAACCATTGATTGCCAAAGATTGCCTTCAGTTACTTCCTTATACCCAGGTTTGGTGATTGATCTTTCGAACTCCTTCGAACATCCAGTGCTTGTCCTTCTTGGCCAATCAGCGACGGTGGATAGTTAGTCTCACATTTACTTCCCATTGTGGCAAACTACTGGTATTTGTTTAGACTTCCGATTGATTTAGGTGAGTGTCTGGCTGGTTTATACTGGCAATAACTTTATTTTGGTCTTTTGATTTTTACTGAAACTTGGAAGAGTCAGAAAGGTGACGAAGGTGCAAAATTAAAGCTAAGGTATTTTTTACTTGTCCAGTCACAAATGACTTAATTAGTTTGTGCTTAACTTCTTGCGCTATACTATGTTTTCCTTAATTTTCTTGAAAGAAATCAGTATTCATCCGTTCCTGTACATGCCCATGTCCCATATCGTTTGCCTTGTCTGGGATAATCTCATAAAAAAAGTTCAACTTTCCGTGAAAATAAAAGCGCTGTAATGTACTCATCTTTCAGGCTACGTTTACGGGGGGCCGGACAAATTTTTGCACGGACGAAGTTTGTACCTGGACTGCCTGTTTGCATGGAACAGTGCAAATTCTGTTATAGATCGAATTGGTATTTACATTTATTAAATCCTGAACCTCGGATAATGCAATTCTCGTGCTCTGATTGGTTCACTCAATCTCGATTATCAGCTCATATACTTTAGTTTGACCTTATATGGCAAATGATTGCGCTTAGCGTTGCTACACTAAAAACGTTTACGCCAGAAAGCAAATTTCTTTCGGTATAAAGCAAAAGAAAAACGTTTTTGTGGAAAGTTTGGATCACTTTCGAAGCTTAGAGATACGCGAAAAGGTAAGAAATGTTTTTGTGATGAGCCTGCGTCTGTCTGACCACGATGTATTACACAACATCGCATCTTCATCAGCTTTTTTCGATTTCGCTAGGATTTTCTCGCTTTTTTCGCTCGTATTTCGTACTTCTAAACTTTTGGAGTTTAAGGAATTTAATAAAACAATTATTCCATTCGCGCTTGTTGGATATGAGAGTGGTTATAGCCAACTCGGCGCTACGCGCCTCGTTGGCTATTTACCATCTCATATCCAACGCCCGCTCATGGAATAATTGTTAAGAATCCGTGCAAATTTTGACACCAGTCGCAGCATTTGAGTGGTTTTTTTAACTTTCTGCTATGATTGGTTAAGCTAATGCTTTTAGCCAATCACGTTGTAGCTAGGTCAAGTACGCGGCAAATCAAACAGGGCGGCAAACAGAAACTTTATGTGGACAGATAAAATAAATGCCTTGTTGGATGTAGTTTTAGACTACAAAGTAGGAAAAGCAGGCGAAGGAGTTGACTGGGAGACAGTGAGGAGCAAGTACGAAAACATAACCAAAATGTTTTTGGAAAAGTCTCATGATAACTGCAAGAACAAATTCCCCAGAGGCGGCAGGAAGCTTTAACAAAGACAGAATTTTAAACAGAGGGAAATGTAACTTTATGTAAGTAACAAATTGCGACCTTGAAACATTTGTGCTTAGCGCAACCCCAAAACATCAGTAGATTCCATGCCTTAACCACACTAACCATGCAAAACCTTGCACGCTTCAGGTGTTTTCACGAGTCCGTACGCGCAGCGGAACCGTGCCAGTCAAAAAGTTGACCTACCTTTTTCACGTCCCAAACTTGCACACTTAGCCGTTCAAAAATTCGTCCAGTTCCACCGGTCCCGTGTGAACGCAAGGTAGAACCGTGCAAGTTTTTGTCCGTGCACAGAATTTTCCGGATCCGTGATCCGTGATCCGGTCTCAGTTAGTGACGACGTTGACGAAAACGTCACGACAAAATGTAAATTTGCATCTTGCAAGCCCTTCGCGATTATTTTATTTCGTGCACCGTAAAAGAAAAAAAAAAAAAAAAAGTGCTAAGATGCGTGCCGCAAGTGAAGTACGATTATTTTTCCTGTTTTCACCAATTGTAGTAGGGAGTCTAAGAAACGACGACGATTAAGGCTACGGCCACGGAAAAGCCAGGAAGCAATAATATTATAGGGAAGATATGTGTTTACAAACATTGCTTTTCTTATTCAAATGTGCCAACCACAGGAACAAAAGATCCTTTGTTTCGACGGCCAATGAGGCTCTGGCCCGGGTTGCTCGATGCATGGTTAGCGTTAACCAGGGTTAAATGCCATGGAAACCTGCACGTTTTGATACCTCTTAACCAACGGGTAGCACTGACCAGGCTTCGAGCAACTGGCCCCTGGTTGGCACGTTAATGACAATAGGTGACGACAGCGATATCTTCCATATTGGTTTAGAAGTGAAAAATGGGTCGGGGCGCCTTTTTTTACACTGTCGCAAAGCTTTATTTTGAAGTGGCGTTTTCCTTTCCCTAGACGTTGTAGTTTCTTGTCCTTAAACTCCGCATTATTGTTTTATAGCGTTGTTGTTTGCTTAACCGCTGTTATTTCTTCCACTCTTTTAGACCTTTTATCAGCAACTTCGTCGGAATTTTTTGATTGCACGTGACGTCACGGTGCCAATGTTGGTGGAAAGAACAATAGAGAAAAAATTCTTTTGTGAAATTGACTCTTCTATTATACAAAACTTGAACTACATTTTTCTATTGTTTTGGCACCAACATGGCCGTCTTATCACGTGAGTGCAATCAAGAATCCGTTAAAGTGGAGAGTTCAACCTCAGTGCAAGTGTTGAACGTCGGCCGACAAAAACACATGTTAAAGTTTAAATAATAAGCAATACCTACATATAATTTATAATGCCTTTCTCCATAGAACGGAAACCCCAGGCGAGGTGTTTCGATCTTCTTGCAGAGATATAGGTACGAATACCCTGAAATGGCGAGTGCTTCATCACCTTGCTCTGGACCGTGTGGATACATGTTGTCACGATTTAAAACTGTTTTAAATGAAAAATAGATCAAGAAATGAAAAATCTAAGCTAAATCGAATGTTTCAAAGGGATCATTTATATTATATTATATTATAAAATAAATGCACTGAACCAGAGTGAAACGCTTCGAGGTCATGGGCTTCTGATACAAACAAAAAAGGCGGGAAAAATACCTGGAATTGTGACGTTGATGTTCAATATGACCACTCTTGCTACATACGAAAAATATGCCACACGGTTCGCGGATGTAGTGGTCGTATTAGCAGTGTCGGAACATAGCATAATACTCAATGATGAAATGGTATATGAAATGAATCATATGTGAACTGCGGATATGAAATCAAGTGAAGCTATGATCTTCACAGTTATGAGAGCAATTTTTGCAATTGCGTAGAGAAGCCTGAAAATTTCGGGACTTCAACGGGGTTTGAACCCGTGACCTCGTGATTCCGGTGCGACGCTAGAACCCACAAATGACCAGCTCCCAACGTCAGTGGCTTCATAGCTCAGTTGGTTAGAGCGTCCGGCACCGGAATCGAGAGGTCACGGGTTCAAACCCCGTTGAAGTCCTGAATTTTTCAGGCTTCTCTACGCAATGCAAAAGTTGCTCTCATATCTGCGAAGATCATAGCTTCACTTGATAGCATAATACTCTTTGTTCGTTCCCCCAAATTTTGCGTTAAGCATTGTTTCCAGTTTCTCTTGGGACTTACAATGGTTCCAATAGAAAACAAGAACAAAGTTTATTCAAAATTTGGGGTGACGAACAAAGAGTAGTATGGTATATTTCGACTCATACAATTGATTCTACGAGTGTTTTAGTTCTTGGTAAAACGCTTCCGTCCATATAATAAATGCATTCATTTTATCCATCATTCCTTTCACCGAACATAGCGACTTCATAGCTCAATTAGTAGAGCATTGCACCAGCATCGCATAGGTCATGGCTTTGAATCCCGTTGAAGCCCCCTGAGTTTTTTAAGTGTCCATAAGAAACAATTGCTTAAAGGTGCTATGTCACGCAAAATGACATAATTTCATGACACTCAAAATGCCCCTAAAAGTATTATGAAACATTGCAAAAAACAAGACAAAACAAAACACTCAAAACCGTTGAACAACATGAAACAAATACAGTTAAAGGAAAAAGAAGCATGGATGGACACAAATGGACAAGATTGAAACGAATGGCATGTTTTTAATCGCGTGGATAAAGGCCTTTTTGCTCAGAATCAACCTTTTAGAGATGTAACAATAATTTTATCAGTAAAGGAATCCCACATTACCATCTTCGATTTTTAAACTCGTGATTAACTAAAGATTTCCCCTAAACACCCTAAAATAACGTGACATAGCACCTATAAATTGTCCAGATAAATGCGAGGATCACTCTTATCTTTCGTCGTTTTATTGTGTTAAATGTAGAGTTTTTTCAACACATGAAATCCTTAGTCACGCGAGATGAAAAAAGAACAACCATACACTCTTGGAGGTGTACAGGGATGCAAGAGCAGACGCACACTGGAAAGACATGGAGTGATGATTAACAGATTGCGAAGATTTGAGTCCGGCCGGTTGAAAGCTATGATC
Source organism: Montipora foliosa (assembly GCF_036669935.1). Lineage (NCBI taxonomy): Eukaryota > Metazoa > Cnidaria > Anthozoa > Scleractinia > Acroporidae > Montipora > Montipora foliosa. The sequence goes on along the minus strand of NW_027179419.1, from coordinate 28,437 downwards.
TGACAAGGGATGGCGTAGTGGTGAGAGCACTCGCCTCCCACCAATGTGACCCGGGTTCGATTCTCATACAAATGTGGGTTTAGTTTGTTGGTTCTCTTCTCTTCTCCGAGAGGTTTTTCTCCGGGTACTCCGGTTTTCCCCTCTCCACAACAAACAATATTTGATTTGATTTGAGTTCAGTTCATTAGTGTCCTCAATTAGTGCTCTAGTGCTAAAGCAGTCGGAATTCTCTACAGCCACATTTTTACAATAAGGACGGGCTCTAAAAAAGGAGCTATAGTGAAATGAAAATGGCCCATTTCTGTTATTTAAAGAAGGTTGAAAAAAGAATCTGTCATTATCGCCCACGAATTAGTTTTCGCAGTTTTCATCTTTTGTAACTTTCAGCCGCATGTACCAATTTGTTTGCACGAGCGTATGTAATATATGATTCCACTAAAAGGCCCTTTCATGCTCTAAACACCAGCTCAAAGTGTATTGTTTTGGAGCCGTTTCAGGGTTATCTAGTTGAAAACGTGGCTTTAACTCTAGTCAATTGATTCTGTGAAATGGAAAGCAGTAGCTGGGAAGCTTACCTGATGATGCAGACATGCTTCGACTGATGGAAGAGCTTCTTGATGGGCTTATAAATGAAGAGATATGTGCACTCTCTGAAGCCAACTGACTTGTAAACAGGCTTTTTGAAAGAGTGATGTATGTGGTAACTATGCTTGATCGCCCAGAAAACGTGTTCATGCTCATGACACTTTGAGTCGAAGTAGAGGAATCCAGGAATGCAACTGTGCTTGAACTACGCTCTGAGACACTTAGACTAACAACTTTACTGATGGGGACTAAAGACGTTGAGGCTAAGGCGCTTAAGCTGGAGGATGAAGAGGCACTTGTTAAAACGGAAGCGTTTATACTCATTGATAGAGACACACTTGAAGTAGCTGAAACACCAATGCTAAATGCTGTGGACACAATTGTAGAAGATAAATCGCTTGCACTTAAGGATTTAGATAAACTTGTCGGAGCTGAAGAGCTTATGCTGTGGGAGGAAGGCACACGTTTTGAAGTTGGTATGTCTAACCTGGTCGATTGAGACACTCCTGCAGAAGCTGAAGCGCTGGCGCTGAGGGATGGAGAGTCATCCGCAGAAGCTGAAGAGCTCCAGCTTAGGGATGCCGACACGCTTGCAGAAGCTGAATCACTTGCTTTGAGGGATGTTGATACAACTGCAGATTCTGAAGTGCCAATGCTGAGGGATTGAGAACCTGAATCACTTGCTTGGAGGGAGGAAGGCACACGTGTAGAAGTTGATATGCCAACGCTGATGGATAGAGACACACGTGTAGAAGTTGAAGCCTTGGCGTTGACGGATGAAGAGTCATCTGTAGAAGCTGAATTGCTTGAGCTTTGGGGTGTAGACAGGCTTGCAGAAGCTGAATAACCTGCACTAAGAGAGGAAAAAATACTTGCAGAACCTGACGTGCCAATGCTTTGGGAAGGAAACACAATTGTAGAACCTGAAGTGCTAATGCGGAGGGATGGAGACACAATTGTCGAAACTGATTCAATACCACTGCGGGATATTGCTACACTTGCAAAATATGAAGCGCTGATGCTGAGGGATGGAGACACAATTGTCGTAGCTGAATAACTTGCGATGATGGAAGGAAAAGCACTTGGAGAACCTAAAGCGCTAATGCTGAGGGATGAAGACACAATTGAAGAAGCTGATTCACTTGCTCTGAGGGATACTAATACACTTTTAGAATGCGAAGTGCTAATGCTGGGGGATGGAGACACACTTATAGAAGCTAATTCACTCGCGTTGATGAAGGAAGAAGCACTTGAGGACCTTGAAGTGCTAACACTAATGGATACTGATACCCTTGTAGAACGTAAAGAGCTTATGCTGACAGATGGAGAGACACTTGAAGAAGCTGATTCACTTTCCCTGATGGAGGGAAAAACACTTGAAGACTCTGAAACGCTAATGCTGAGGGATGGAGGCACACTTGTAGAAGCTGATTCACTCTCGCTGATGAAGGGAAAAACACTTGGAGACTCTGACACGCTAATGCCGAGGGATGGAGACACACTTGTAGAAGCTGATTCATTTGCGCTGACGGAGAGAGAAACAATTGGAGACTCTGAAACGCTAATGCTGAGGGATGGAGACGCACTTGAAGAAGGTGGTTCACCTTCGCTGATGGAGGAAGAAACACCTGAAGACTCTGAAACGCTAATGCTGACGGATGGAGACACACTTGTAGAAGCTGATTCTCTCTCGCTGATGGAGGAAGAAGCACTTGAAGACTCTGAGACGCTAATGCTGGGGGATAGAGAAACACTTGTAGAAGCTGATTCTTTTGCGCTGATGGAGGGAGAAGCACTTGGAGAGTTTAAAACGCTAATGCTGGTGGATAGATACACACTTGAAGGAGCTGATTCACTTGCGATGATGGAGGGAGAAACACTCGGAGACTCTGAAACGCTGATGCTGAAGGAAGGAGACACACTTGTAGAAGCTAATTCACTTTCGCTGATGGAGGGACAAGCACTTTGAGACCCTGAAGTGCTAACACTGAAGTATGGAGACAAACTTTTAGAAGCTGATTGACTTGCGCTGATGGAGGGAGAAGAACGTAAGGACCTTGAAGTGCTAACACTAAAGAATATTGATGCACTTGTAGAACGTGAAGCGCTAATGCTGAAGGATGGAGACAAACTTGTAGAAGCTGATTCACTTGCGCTGATGGAGGGAGAAACCCTAAAGGACCTTGAAGGAGTAACACTAAAGAAAATTGATACACTTGTAGAACGTGAAGCGCTTATGCTGACGGATGGAGACAAACTTGAAAAAGCTGATTCTGTTTCGCTGATGGAGAGAGAAACACTTGGAGACTCTGAAACGCTCTTGCTGAAGGATGGAGACACACTTTTAGAAGCTGATTCACTTTCGCTGATAGAGAGAGAAGCACTTGGAGACTCTGAAACGTTAACGCTGACCGATGGAGACACACTTGTAGAAGCTGATTCAGTTTCGCTGATGGAGGGAGAAGCCCTTGGAGACTCTAAAACGCTAACGCTGAGGGATGGAGATACACTTATAGAAGCTGATTCACTCTCACTGATGGAGGGAGACACACTTGTAGAAGCTGATTCACTTTCGCTGATGGAGGGAGAAACATTTGAGGACTCTGAAACGCTAATGCTGGGGGAAAGAGAAACACTTGAAGAAGCTGATTCACTTGCGCTAATGGAGGGAAAAACACTTGGAGACTCTGAAACGCTGATGCTGAAGGATTGAGACACTCTAGTAGAAGCTGATTCATTTTCGCTGATGGAGTGAGAAGCACTTGGAGACTCTGAAACGTTAACGCTGACCGATGGAGACACACTTGTAGAAGCTGATTCAGTTTCGCTGATGGAGGGAGAAGCCCTTGGAGACTCTAAAACGCTAACGCTGAGGGATGGAGATACACTTATAGAAGCTGATTCACTCTCACTGATGGAGGGAGACACACTTGTAGAAGCTGATTCACTTTCGCTGATGGAGGGAGAAACATTTGAGGACTCTGAAACGCTAATGCTGGGGGAAAGAGAAACACTTGAAGAAGCTGATTCACTTGCGCTAATGGAGGAAAAAACACTTGGAGACTCTGAAACGCTGATGCTGAAGGATTGAGACACTCTTGTAGAAGCTGATTCATTTTCGCTGATGGAGTGAGAAGCACTTGGAGACTCTGAAACGCTAACGCTGAGGGATGGAGACACACTTATAGAAGCTGATTCACTCTCACTGATGGAGGGAGAAACACTTGGAGACTCTGAAACGCTAATGCTGGGGGATAGAGAAACACTTGTAGAAGCTAATTCACTTGCGCTGATGGAGGGAGAAGCACTTGGATAGTCTGAAACGCTAAAGCTGGGGGATAGAGAAAATCTTGAAGAAGCTAATTCACTTGCGCTGATGGAGGGAGGAGCACTTGGAGGCTCTGAAACGCTGATGCTGACGGATGGAGACACACCTGTAGAAGCTGATTCACTTTCGCTGATGGAGTGAGAAGCACTTGGAGACTCTGAAACGCCAACGCTGACGGATGGAGACACACTTGTAGAAGCTGATTCGCTCTCACTGATGGAGGGAGAAACACTTGGAGACTCTGAAACGCTAATGCTGAAGGATGGAGACTCACTTGTAGAAGCTGATTCACTTTCGCGGAGGGATATTGACAAAAGTTTAGAGTCTGAAGCGCTCGGAATACTGAGGGATAGAGATACCCTCGTCGAAGCTGAATAACTTGCACTGATAGATTGATATAGATTTGTAGAATCTGAAGATCTAGTGCTGGTGGCTGAAGTTATACTGGTGGACGCTGTGCTGATTGTGGGGGATGAAGACTTACTTTTAGAAGATGACTTGCCAAGGTTGACTGATATTAGCAGTTGATATGGCAATTGATAAGGCGGAGGCAAAACTGCGCTGACTCGGATAACTGCAAGAAAAGCTGAAAATGCAATATTTCGTTTAGATCAGAAGGGTACTTCGATATCAGGCAATAGCCAGCCGTTGTTGCCTTATAACAGCTGCTGTTTTCCCTAGAGTTCTTTATCTCATGCGGCCCATTAGAATAGCCCATTTTACAGTTGTTTGCTAAGTGACCTAGCCTATGAATGGCAGCGAGGCTGCCGGGGATTTTTTATTGATACAGACCTCACTTCTTTTATCGTGTAAATTTGTTTTATTGTAATTTTAATTAGTCTACATTAACATTAGAAAAACACAACGGTTTGTATCAAAGCAGGGTCACCGGCAGCCTCGCTTCCATTCTTAGGCCGGGTAACTTAGCTACAACTGTAAAATGGTCTATTGCAATCTTTGCTAAAAACAACATGTTCGCTTTAGGTAGACAGATCAATTTATCTCAATCGCTCCTAATAGGTGTGTTACGTTTATTCCGGTCTCCAGCCCTGGAGAACAACAGTCGGTCTGTTTTGCTTAATTCAGGTGAAAGAAGCTTAAAAGAGTTTTAATTGCATATCAGAGACATTCTAATTAAAAAAAAAAAAAAAATGGGGAGGGGGGAGAGGGGTTTTACAATGCAACGCGCCTTACCGTGGCCGCCTAAGAAAGTTTTTTTTACAAATTGTCCGCAAATTAAGATGTGTGAATTTGATTGACAATCACTCCTTCTTGCAAAGTTCTCACATTTGTGAGTTGAACACCGTTGCATGGGTTTTTGAGTTGACATATTTACACTTAATTGTCAAATGCAAAAGTTTGTTGGGTGGCGACGGGAAGGCGCGTTGCTTTGTAAGCGTCAAGGTTTTTTTAATAGTAGTGGGGGTTATTTCCAGATTTTTCTGTTCCTTGGAGAAAACTGCTATTTGTTTATCCAATAACGTTAAATTGGCAAATTTAACAACTACTTATCGAAGTGACGTAGCTATTGGTGGATATTTACCAAGTCGTGACGCGGCGAAGTATATACCCGACGTTAGCCAGCGACACTGAGGTGAACAGTTGTTTATGTAAATACTAAAACAGCGAGATAATATGGCCCAAAAAGCTGATTTTAACTCATTTTTTCCTGCGACAATTACAAAATTTCCCCAGGTGCGTAGGTGAATAGTTAACAATTATTCCATGAGCGCACGTTGGATATGAGATGGTAAATAGCCAACGAGGCGCGTAGCGCCGAGTTGGCTATAACCAGTCTCATATCCAACAAGCGCGAATGGAATAATTGTTTTATTAAATTCCTTAAACTCCAAAAGTTTGGAAGTACGAAATACGAGCGAAAAAGGGAGAAAATCCTAGCGAAATCGAAAAAACTCGATGAAGATGCGATGTTGTGTAATACTTGGTGGTCAGACAGACGTAGGCTCATTACAAAAACATTTCTTACTTTTTCGCGTACTTCTAAGCTTCGAAATTGATCCAAACTTTCCCCAAAAACGTTTTTCTTGTGGTTTATACTAAGAGAAATTTCGATTTCTGGCGTAAACATTTTTAACTTAGCAACGTTTAGCGCAATCATTTACCATACATGGTCAAACTAAGGTATATGAGCTGATAACCGAGATTGAGTGAACCAATCAGAGCACGAGAATTGCATTATCCGAGGTTGAGAATTTAATAACACAGGATATTCGGAGTTTGAGAAATCAATCAGAGCGCGCCTAGAACGCCTAGAACGCTATCCACTGTTTTAGTATATAATAAAGCTTGATATTTCTTGACGATTGTGACGATGATCAGGTGATAGTCTTTTGGCATTATTAAGTATTGATAAAGATGAATAGGGAGGGTCTTAAAACAAGAACGGGTCCATCCGACAGATCCCACCTGGAACAAACATTGTAATCAACCAAAATTAAACTCCAAAATTCGATTCGAAGCAATTTCAGGTAACTTGCTAAAACCACGGCTCCTCTCGTCCAAGTCGCTATGTGTTTTAGTTGGGCCTCTCATCGCTCAAAAAAAGTGTCGGTAGAACTAATTTCGCCGCTACATTGCAGATTGCTCTAAACATCTCACTTTCAAAAATAGTGGATAATTTATCATTTTTCGCTATTTGTGTTAATTAGGCTTACTAAGTTCATTCTGGTATAAATATTCCTACGTTCGTAGCGGCACAGAAACGCATTAGCAGTAAACAAAAAAGACGATTTTTGTCACAGAAAACACAGTTGTAGCGCATCAGTAGTTTTATAAAGCCTCTACGTGACTGCCCCTGAAAGTTAATTACCAAGACCAAATTCGAACATTTTCAGGATACTTTGAAAAACACGTTTCCTTTCTTTCACGTACATTTAAATGTTATGCAGCCATATTTGGATTTGAATATAACTCGTCCGCTTTAGATTAAAGACAATAGGCTATTTCCAAATTTGTCTGCCTCCTCTTCAAAGCGAGTCTAAGTGCAAAGTTTTTTCTATGAAATTTAGTTTTCATTCGTATGTAAAGTAGAACTAATTACCATCACAAAACTTGTATCTAGACTCTCTTTGAAGAGGAGGCAGACATGAACTTGGCAATTACCTATTAAAGAGATAATATTTGCACTGTTTAAGAAATATCCCCATGGAGCGACGGACAAACACGTAATCAGTCCCACATCGTACTCGGTCACTATTAAAAAAGAAGTCATTTCAATCAATTATACTAATAAACGAGTGTTGAGGAAAAGGTCAGAAAAGATAAGAAATTACATGCTATATATAAAGCTAGATATCTACTAATGAAGCTAATTCGTGGTTTTCACGTTACGTCGTCTGGGCTCCCATGTTGATGGACGAAAACAAAAGATCTCTCATTTCCTCCTTTTGTTCGTCAACCAGCAATTGAACATTACATCTGATTGCTATCTGTGTCTCTAGAGAGATTGGTTGTAAACCACATATAAATAAAAAAGTACACTGACTAAAATAACTAAGTATATAAATTCAATAATTAGGTTTTTGATGCACCCTTAGTGCAAAAGTAAACCTTTTTCCCAAGGTCCGAGAAAAAAGCTGCGTGATTTCCAAGGCATTTTCAAGAACGCCAAAAATATCCTTTGGTGGCTCGTGCCGAGATTCTCAGATGAACTTGTTTTGTGATTGGATTATACAGAGATGGTGATGGCGTAAAGGAGCTTGGTAAACTATCTATTCGAGAAATTTTGGTTTTAACGTATATACGCCCGTATACTCTTAGCGGGGAAGGGAAGGGAATCAGGTGACAGCCTGTCGGGGGAGGGGTATGTTACATTTTAGCAATGTGCAACCCTCGTTTATCTTAGCGGGAAATCACGCCAGAAACGGTAAGGGAATTACCGTCTCGTTCAGAAACTTGTTTACTTTAGGAACTTGTTTTCAAGTATTTCATTCTATTACGACGAGCAATGGGATAAAGAGCAGGAAAGAGTACTAGAGGAGAGGCGACGAAATTTGAGAAATTTAAGCGGAGAAAGCCTCAAGAGAAGCCTAGGAAGGAGAAGAAGAAAAAATTTCAATGACGAACACCGTTAAAAAGCTGAGAAAAATAGAGCGAGAGACAAAACACTTGCTTGCAACGATTAACTTTCCAGTAGTGTTTTCCTTCTTAATGCATGCCTCGCTGCCTCAATTATTTTGTAAAACTCGCTCAAAAAACCAAGAATGCCTGAAATGTTAGGTTTAGGTTCTTTTTGGCCTGATAAAAACCTAGAAAAACGGTTTGATAAGCTCGAACCTGCGGTTTTCGGCAAAAACCGCCAACAGGGATTGAGTTATAACAATTGTTTGTCTAGTTTGGCACGTGCCGGCTGTCGTTGCTATTTTGGAACCGCGTTCATCACTTATAGGCTTTTTGTGTGAAATGGATGTCCAGTCGTGGACTTCTTTGTATGACTGTGAAATTGCAGTCGAGTAAGCAAATTCCTGTGCCTTAGCTTGACTTTTTAATTCGTATTTTCTGCTGTTGCTCTAAACTGAAGAGAGAGGGTGTAAAGATTATCAGTCACACGGAAAATGCTGTGGAAGAGATTACTGTGCATGCAATTTCAGTTTTAGTTGTTGACTAAAATTGTTATTTATTGTTCTCAAGATTTGTCTGTTTACTGCTGTCAGCTCAGAGGTGTGATCACTGTAAACTGTATACACTAATGACGATCAATTTTGTACTTTATGCCGGCAGAAGCACCATTATTTCCATATACACTATATTGCTTTCTGGGGCTCAGTAGAAACGGGAGCTCCGCTTAAAGGCTTGGCTAAATCTATTTATTATAATACGACAAGAGCCCATAACCAGAGGCCTACAACTTCAATACTAGGCCTATGTAACGGTTTAATATATAGATTTAGGCAAGCATAAAAGCGGAGTTCCCGGACCGTTTTTTTTCTTATTAGCTGTAAGGTTAGTCCGTCCGTGTTTTGGTGTTTCTCGTTATTTCTTAATTAAATCATTTTCTTCGCTTTTTTCTTTAGAAAAATTCATTTCCCAACTAACACCACCTGATTAAAAAGAAAACATGAAAATCCTCAGCAAAAGAACGGACTGAAGAAAAAAGTCATTTCAGAGTCAATTAGCAAAAGCTGCAAAAGCCAGCGAATAGGAATCACGCTAAAATTAGAAATCACAGGCGTACTAGCTCGGCATCGGCGTTAGGAAAATTTGTCAGTTCAAGAGTTTTATTGATGTACTTTATTCCACTAGATCATTCACATTTAAATATATATTTCATACACCTTATTCCAAAATGGCCGCTGATTTATGCGGATATAAATTGGCCCTTGTTGTCTCCCTCAAGATAAACTATTCTTTTGAAGTTTAAGCTTAAGAAAGAGGCGTCAAGGGCTAATTTGAATAAAAACAAAAGAATATTTAAATGGCGTAAATTTTGGAATAAGGTGTATTGAAACACGCCAGCTTTGCTTGAAAAGAAAGAACTTCAAACAAGACCTCCAACAAACTACCTGTACGCGTTTGAAATAAACTTCTGAAAACACAAGCTAGTGATATTTCTCCTTAATTTTACGAACTAAAATGAACACAGCTTTAATTTAATATCCCTCCGATGCATGACTTGCCTGACCACAGCTATGTATGTCAAACCTGGATTGAAACTGGCGAAAAATGAACAAAAAAAAAAAAATTGCAACCGTTTTCCACTAGGAACGATCACACCAATAGTGACGTCACAACTGTTATTTCCGATGAATTCCCGACAATTGACCCGACCACTCTACGACAATTAATGAAAGCCGAAAAGAAGCACTTTCCAACATACGTACAATATCTCTGCTATACTAGGAGACAAACTAACTCCCGAGTTAAGATTTCGAGTTGGATTTTCGAGTTAGGATTCGAGTTGGAGTTTCGAGTTGGATTTTCGAGTTAGGATTTCGAGTTGGATTTTCAAGTTAGGATTTCGAGTCGGTTTTTTCGAGATGCTTACTAGTAATCCACTGAATCCAGCTGTAACGAATCGGCTAGTTTGTCCGTAAACCGCCTGGTAGATTTCCAATCCAATGCAGTGAACAAAAGAATTCGTGTTGGGGTGGAGTTAGTGTTTTGCCTTTTTATTCTGCGACGTCACAATATAAAGCATACATGAAGTAAGAGGCAAGACATTGAGTCTTCCATGAACTCATTTTCCTTTGCAACGAGATGCTTCTGTGAAGCATACACTGGGTTGCCTGTGGTACGTGCTACAGAAAATCAGAAGGCACTGAATTGTGTGGTATTGAAATACAGCATTCCAGTCTCTGAAGAATAACAAATAAAAGAGAAGCGAGAAACATTGGCTTCTGGGCTGACACGTTGATAATTTTCAAGTTCCCTCACAACTTCTTTTCACGACAAGTGTGCCCTCTAAGCATCTGACAGCTTTGTAATACTAAACTTCACTGAAGTCAAGCCCTGTTTCGCGGGGTTAGTGTTAGGATGGGAGACCAAAACAATAAACCCCTCATAAAATACAAAAACATCTGACCGAAAATACTACTAAAGTATTAACGCTAACAAATGCGAACTCAGCAAGGTACAGATCCTGTTAGCTTGCTTTATGCAAAACAAATATTGATGAAAAAGCAAATAACTATTGATAAGAAAGAGCAGAAGGAAGTTTCCCGGACGGTCGATCGAGAATAAAATATTTACGACATGGAAACAACATTAATTTTGAACCGTTTACGATCAGCGACAAACATTTTGGGAGATTTTTGCTACGTTCAAGTAAATTGCAAAATCGAAAGTGACATGGCCGGAATTCAGCGGGCGCCGTGATTAAGTTACCCCGGCATGTTTACTCGCCAAACAGTGAAGCATCTGTGTCAAATGATGGCAAGATACCGGGTTTTTGTAAGTTTCTTTTTCTGTCAAGTGTTATAAAGTTTGACAATGAAATGAGCGAAGTCAAAACAAAGATCACAATCGCCCAACTTTATGCAAAGTCAAAATTTACTCTCCAAGACGCGTACGACGTTATTTATCACCCGGTAATTCCATCATTTTGGAAATAGCAGCTACTTTATTATTCATCTGCGTCACAAGTTTTCACTGATTTTGGGGCTCATTTTGTTGAAACTCAAGCACGCTTCCAACAGGTCTATGAACCCTCCTGCTTACAGAGCAATACTAAAAAACTTCTCCCATATCACATTTCAACCTTAAGCTCGAAAATTCAATACACAACATGATATTATAATTCACAAAGGCAGAAAATACCACAGAATCCCTTTCCAGCGAAAATTTTATTGAAACAAACAACATATTTGCTCTTAGAGGCGAAAACCTCTTCCTATTTCATTGCGTGCGTGAAGACAAGAAACTCAATTGTGTCAAATTACCATGTACTTCAGGTAAATACTGCTCACTTTGATTTCGTCTCGACGGGCGATAGATTGTTGTGGAAGTCCAGTACTCGTCGCTTTTGAGATTCATACCTAGTTTATCCAACTGATTTTCTATTATTGAGCTCCATAAGGGTATATTTTGTTTAAGGATCCACTAAAACGCCATTCGCGTTGCATGACTTTCGACGCCATTGCAGGCTAAGTTAATGATTCTACTGTGTCCACCAGAGAAATCTACGCAGTTCCACTACCCTCTCGATCCTAAGAAAATACGCGCATAAGGCTCTATGCACAAAGACACCACTCACCAGGGGAGTAACAGGCAAGACTTTTACCGACACGGAAAAAAATACTAAAACGGAAATCTACCTATTTTCCGACTGGGTTCCCATAGGGCAACCCAGTAACTAGCATGCTCCTCATTTCAAAATAAGTCCCTCGGGGGACATGTGCTTACGGGTAAATGTCTGTGTGATTGTTGACATGTTTTTGTAATGGCGTTCACAATGAATGCTTGGAATGCAAGAAGATCATTGCATTAAAGTTTTTCAGATAAACACTACATGTGGCTACTGTAACAGTTACAAAACTGAGAGAATTTCGAAGGAAGAATGGATGCATTTATAGGGAAAGTAAAGAAAAAACGAAATAATGAGCGAGAGGTAGTAAAGTGTGCAAAGAGTCGCCATGGAATCCGGGATCTGTTTGAAAATCAAGGTCAATGCAGAGTTACTTTCTTGGATTTGTTTTTTATTTTTCACTCAAGAAGAGCACTGGTAATTCTCAAGGTTTAATACGTTTGTCAAATTATTCTGTATCGCGGGCGATGTACAAAGAGAGAAAACAAATTATGAGCACGTCACTTGTAACAACAGGTAGCCTCATTTGCGTGAGCGATGGTATGCTTACCTCCCGATTTTCCCGTGAAAAGTTTTTGGCTTGGATGAAAATCACAACATTTTTCTCGCAAAATTATTTAAGGTAATTTCGTGACCTTTCTGGTGTTGGTTTTAGTTAGCTACCAAATTAGATTATCAAATTTCAAATTTCAAAGTTCTTTTACCATCTCAGCAACTTTCAGTCTACAAAGAATTATTATCTAAAATGAAATTTACTTCTACCCGTCAGGAATTTATATTTTATATTTTTAAATTTTTGCAAAATGTCGGCATTAAATATCTCGATCTCGACATGCCAAAAATATGCATATCCCATCTATTGGCACTTCAAAGTATAAGGTTGTTTATCAGAAGAAGAAATTACAAAATGTTTCTAAATTCGAAAATATCTCCATCTTATGGCTGGAAAATAAATCTAAAAGCTCACTGGAGAGGTCTTAACTACATTTCTACTCCAAAGGAAGGCGAGAGGTAGTAACCCTCGTTCTCCTTCATCTTGAAAAGACGTCGAGACGATGTGCAACACCATTGACAAAGTACGTTGTGTAAAACCACTGAAAATCTGTTGGAAACCCCACCAAAAAAAAAAAAATGGCATAAAAATCCCGCCAAAAAATCCTAACTCGAAAATCCAATTCGAAATCTAACTCGAAATCCAACTCGAAATCCTAACTTGGTAAATAGGCAACCTCCTTCGATATGCCCAAATTGCATTGATAGCTGTAAACGAGCGATAACAAAGTGCACAATTTTACTCTATTTCCGGAAGTGATAGGACGCTAAAATGGCGTTTTTGGAATGGAACTTCCCTCGATTTCAGAAAAAAATTAGGCGCTTCGAGATCTTTGGAAGCTATTTTCAAAAATAACTCACTATAGGTGTTATTTAGGCAAAATATAAAGAAATTCGAAAATTGTCGAGTGACCATGAATTCTTGATATTTACAGAAATTGGCTCTTTTAAAATAGCAAAAACAATACTTTTGGACGCCCTGCAAGTGTATTTTACATTTTGATACATTTCTTTGCCGTTCTCGTCTTGACAACGACGTGAAATGATCAAATTTGAGGTCATGTGGAGGACGAGAGCACCACACGATGAATTTTCAATTTTCGCTCTAAATGTCCGCAGACCGTTCTCACCAATTTTATTCTTGTAATGTGCATTCACACTGTCCAAGCCTCGCGACTTGGGGGAATTATTGCAAAATTATTACAGTAACGGGAAATAATATTTTTAGACAACGTTCTCGTAGCCGTCGTCGTCTTCCTTGCTTTAGGTCCTTATTGATTCCCACCCTGTGGACTACTCTATGGAGCCACCTCCTTTAAGTCGCCATCTTGGTTGTCGCCATTTTTCAGGCCCATCTCTCCCTCACAAATGACTTACCTCGGTGGAAAAAAAAAAAAATTGGAAAGTCTTTTGTTTTCTTAGTGCATGCTGCAATTCGTTTTGCATTCAGGTTGTATATGTAATCGCATGTGCCAGAGCGCAATTAAAGATTAATTTCACATGTCTTCAAAGTTTTCCCAAAATTTCCCTGGTCGCGAAGCGACGAGGGTAATCTGGGAAGCTTTGAAATAACGAGTGAAATTAATCCTTATTTGCACGAGGGCACATTGCGATTACATTTTTATCACATAAAAGGCAAAATTATTGAGGGAGGCCCGTTCAATACCGTCGAGGTTTTTATTCATGGACATTCACCAAGCCTGAGGTGAATAATTGGTTTAGTATAATTACATTGGTGATTCTCTGAAAAATATACATCTCATTTAAAACAATTAATTTCTGCGCCTGTTGCTTCGGCAAAACGGCTTGCGGCCATTTTGAAAAACCGCTTAGGATATTATTCTGCTGGAACTATTTTTGGTGGAAAGGGGTCAATCAGTAAAATCCGCAAAAATTATAACCCGCAAAATTTTTATGCTATACTCGGTAGCAAAAAATGAAACACCAGGAATGAATTCAAATTGTAATAAAACTACTGGAAAATATGACGTTCTGGCCGGCGTTCTACAGTCAAGGAACTGAAGTTGAAGAATACAAAATTAGCACGTAAAAAAACAGAAAAGAACAAGCGTAAACGCCTAAAAGAACTTTGAATGAGTGTACTCGAGCTTAATCGAACAAAAACAACAAAAAAATAAATAAATAAACAGAACTCATTAAAAACCTTAACACGATTCGAATCTGATTATACGTTTTGGTCTTAGCTCTTTCATAAAAAGTTAACTATAATACTAACCCTCTCTGCAATGATTTTATATCGGAAAACCTAAAGGACGATTACATGAACGAAAACTGAACACTTTAAGGCATTGACTAATTAACGGTTCTCATACGCCGGCTCTTGTGGATTTAAGCAGTGAAATGCTGCTAGGATTTTGCTGTTTGTTTGTTCCTTTTTGTCTCTTCCATTGTTACTTCAAATTTAAATTTTGTGTTAACCGTTATTTGTGAGGCAACGACAAGTAAAATAAGCTCGACCTGATCACGTGTGAGTCGAAAGTTCAAGTTGTTGTTGCCCTAGGGCGTCATGAAGTTTTGTTCGCCCAAGGGCGTCATGAAGTTTTGACCAATGACACGTGGCACGTTCTCCTCCAATCAGAAAACGTATTTGAGTTGGGAGGTATAACAATCATATTTATTTGTTACGGAATAGCGCACATCCTGCTCACGGTTACCAGAGCCATTCCCTATGGAGTGGGTACCAGGATTCGGAGGAACTGTTCTATGGATGAGGCGTTTAGTAAACGCTCTTCAGAATATCGGGTTATTTATATAACCGGGGCTACAACCCTAGATTGGTTTCACAACAGTTTGAGAAAGTTTAGTCTATTCCTAGAGAAACATTGCTTCAACCTCAGCCTAAGGAGTCCAAACAAATTTTTCCACTGGTGCTTGATCTCAACCCTCGCTTACTCAGCATTGGGAAAATTCTTAGGAAGCATAAGCACTTAATTTATGATTCACCATCTCTTAAAAAAAAATTTCCGGTAGAGTCCATCATTCCTGCTTTTCGTAGAACTAAAAACATCAAAGAAATCTTGAGGAGTAAGCCTTGTGAGCAAGATAGCGCGCCCGATAACAAGCGGGGTTGCTTTAAGTGCACAGCCAAAGGTGATCTGTGTCGCAATTATTTAAAGGAAACTAATTGCTTTTCTAGCACTAGCACTAGCAGCATGTATCCTATTACGCAGATTCTTAGTTGTAAATCTAAAAATGTCATCTACTTGGTTACGTGTAAGAAATGCAATGTGCAATATGTTGGTTCCACTAGTAATGAACTTAAAATTCGTTTCCGCAACCACAAGTTGAAGTTGCCACTTATTTTAACAAAGAACCTCATGCTCTAGCCGATTTCGAATTTTGCATTATTCACCAGTTATGTATATATATATGTATATATATATATATATCTATATATTTATATATATATATATATATATATATATATCAACAGTTATTTTATATCCGAACTGTGCAGTCACAGGTTCAAACTAGTTTCAGACAGTTACGCTTCATTTAAAAGGATAACTTTCTCCACGCCAATATTCAATGATAACGGTTTTATGTCTTGACGAAAGTACATGTATCGGCTCCATTTCTTTTGCATCCTTTGATTTTATTCTTACGTTTACAAGCTGTATTTTATTTGCAGTTGTTTGTCGGTTGTTTTAACGGAAACGTGCGTCTGCCGTGTCGGAACCGGGACAACGATGTATTTACTGCTTCTACGGCATGTAGCGTGATCGTTATAATTTATTTACGATAACGCCATCGTCAAAATTTTGGTGTAACTCTATTAGTTCACTTAATATCAGGTAACTCATATTGGTAGCAAAGAGTTTGGTTGCTACGTCAATGCCAGCTCACATAGTCTTACTGAGCCATCTAAAGAGAAAATAACTATTTTAACTCTTCATGGCCTCGAGCGCCATCATGCACGTTTTACTGGAGCAACCGACAAGAGTGCAATGCTGTTAAGGTTGCTGACAATTTAAGAGTTCTTCAAAATGTGGATTCAACTTACCCTGCAAAACAGCCGAGAACAGAAATGCGCTGCACACCATTACTAAAGTGAGGGGAAGTTGAAGTCAGTTTGTTTCAGTCAGTCAGGCCTTGCCTAGACCGTTCTTTATGACCCTTTTTGCATATCACTGTTCAAAGCTACACACCCCTGATGTGTTTTGTCGCTTGACTGAACTTTATTATTCACTACCAGACGCAGTGTTTCCAAGAAAGTCGTCTCACTTTATTGCGTTTTCTTAATCACTTCTCCCAGCCCATCAACGCTGACACATAAAGAGACATTATGATTGTGATTATGACGTCTTGTTTAACTTCCCGATCGTCCCTTTCATAAAGGCGAACAAAATTAGAAATGTGCAATGTGAGATAAAACTAGCAATTAAGTTACTTCTTCCAGCCCATCGACGCTGACGCATTAGAGACATTCCTGGTTGTCATTTCTAATTTAAAAAATGACGTGCTGTTTAACTTCCCGATCGTTCCTTTCATAAAGAGTTCTTTATATAAAGCATATTAATAAGGCCTAGCCTTTTTCTCTTGTATGCTAATGTTCTCCTCGCACAATTTGAACCTTTTTTCGGACTCCAGAGGGACGCGCTTTTTGTGGAATGTTTATGAAGCCGATCAAACTAGCAAGTCATGTTTTATCGGGTCTTGAGACCACTCGATTTTGCCTCATTGTTTAAAACCAGATAATACAATTTGAGTATAGTTGCCCACATTTTTTTAATCACACAAGTTCGTTGTACCAGAACCCCTCCTGCAGGCAATTATCGCTTTAATTTTTTTCCTGCTACTTGATGAAAAGGCTCTTCCAGTGAGCTAAACTAGGATCAATTGGTTCAAGTCTTGTTCGAAACAAACATCTCATAAGGTACGCCCCTCTACGAGTCACTTTACTTTGTTGTTTTCCCGGTCTTTCTTCTATCGGCAGTTATTCGTTCATTCATGAAGAAAACAGCCTTTCTGTATTATTTCAGGCTAGAGATCTGAGACAGAAATACGTCTTTCCTTCTCTTCAATTAAATTTATTTGAGTGATGTTTGATCACCTAGCAACTCCCATGTGAGGTTGGTGTAGGGAGTGTTAAAAGCGGAAGAAAAAATATACTCTAATCAACCTGAAAATATTACTGAAAAGGTTACAAATATTACAAGATTTTTAATTAAACAAGTATATTAAACGTTTCTGACACAGCAATTGAAGAGGGCTTCTCGTTTATTTATGGATACACAAACTTCACATCATCATAACGATACCATAGGCAAGCAATTGAAATTGAAAAGGAAAAAGGCTGACAGAATTGCCTTCGTGTGGCTCTCGCATAACATACAAAACCTTAACCAGCCTATTGGCCTGCTCTTAACATAATACTCAACACTCATGGAGTACATACTCTTGCGTGATAAGCAAAATGTTACAAGATGTATGAGACCTCGCTCAACAAACGGACATCCAGCAGGCATATATACTCGTACGCTTATTGCCCTTCACACCTTCTACTATTGATTAATTCGGGCGACTGAAATGCGTGTCAACTGCTGCCAATTGATGCTCAACGAGGAAATAACACTCATGGTTGTGGTTGTCTGGGTGACTGGATAACAAAAAGGAGCAATTACGGAATTGATATATTTAGCCTGTACAGTCAATTCTAAGAATCCCAAATTCTAAAAACAGGAAAACAATAAATTGAAACTCGGTGCAAATCCACATGTGAGTGCAGTCATGGAGTAAAGCGTTAAAAGTCAATGTTGGTCTGATGCATCCAATCGGTAGCTACTGACTTAGCATTTGCTTTGTTATAGCTTCTGATCGTGGAAAGAAGTATACGACGTATGGGAGGCTTCAGGGTTCGAGTGCTTCAAAGCGGTGGCTTTGTTCTACAGGTCTTCCTTTTAACAATAGGAGACTGAGAGTCATGTTTATTGGCAAGAACAATGTTGGTGCGCTCTGCGTTACAGATGGCGTGTAGCTAAATATGATTAGGATCAGTGCAAATGGATTGACAACTTGAAGGTCTTTGTCTAATAGAGAAGATGTTATTATTGAATTATACCTGAATATTTAATAAGGATAGCGTATTCTGGTAAGATTATTCGATATCTTTTTCTTGGCTATGGTTGTCAGGAATTCCATGCGTGTACGCTCAAGTAAAACCTTTACATGACGTTGAACTCCGTCAAACAGCACTACTGGCTCCTTTGAGATAATAGGCAAACGCGGAACATGGCATGAATTGAAAGCCACGGATGGTTGAACTATTGCAAGGTGTTTGAGTTGTGTACAGGCTCATGTGAATCACAAATTTTGCCTGCCCTTATTATACTAACAAATGTTGCATGTCTGCGTCTATCGGAAACGAACAAACCCTAAACATAAGGGCACATGGAAAATGCGGAAGCCGAACCCAACCCATTCTCTACCTTGAATTCACTACTATCGTGAATTCTTAATTTGTGTATAATTCCGTATTTTCGTTAATTTAGGAGACTGAAAGCTTTATTTATATAATAACCCAAGTTATTCACGGATTTTGATTGGTTCTTGCCTATGATCTATTAGAGGACAGACGCACGATTGACGTCACCATCAGCTTTTATGCGAATAAAGTTTAATTCTTTATTATATAAAACAATAGATTCCATGTTGCCGTGGGTCTGTTCAGTAATAGATCACAGAAGACGTCAAAATGTGGTAAGAACATCAGTGGCACACTCGGCTGTCGCCTCGTGTGCCACTTTTTTGTTCTTACCACATTTTGACGTCATCTGTCATCTATTACTGAACAGACGCACGGGGAATGGTCATTTATTTCTTAAAAGACAACCCAAGTGTATGGACATAGGACTCGCACCTGGAATGTTGATTAACGTCACCTGACCACTTGACCACCACGACTCTAGTAGCATAAAGACAATCATATTTTAATTAATCACTATTTCATAATGCTGTATTATCACTCGGCAACAAACAATATCAAACACTGAAAAGGTCGGTTACCAAACTTCACGGCACAGCTAAACATTTTAAAATCAAAGCTTATGCCTTAATTATTAATCTAGCTTAGGCCTAATTAATCTTCAGCAGAGATATTATTGGGGAGACTTAAATGTTTTTTGTTTTTTGAGATTGCGGTGTCTTGATTTTCAGTGGTGAAGCGGAAAGAAGCGGTTCTTATGGAGTAGGAACTCCGGGCTCAAATCCAATCCACGGATTTTTTATTTCCTTATTTTCTCTGCTACCGCAAGTGCTGCAGGGACACAGTGTCCTAAATTCACGACAATAGTGAATTCAAAGCAAATCAAGAATTCACGATAATCATGATTTCAGGGAAGAGATCGTGTTGCGGAATCAGAAATTAAACGGAATCGTCGGAATCACCCTTAGAAACACGAGCGCACGAACACGTGATTTATGGGTATGCATACTTCACATTAGCATAACGATGCCTATGCAAAAAAATTAAATTGAAAAGGAAGGCTGGCAGAGATGCCTTCGTGTGGCTCTTGCTCAAAATTTTGCCGTCCAAGTTTTAAGCAATAACGTTTCGTGGCATCCATGTCTCTCGACCTTGTGGACCATGCCACGTTACTTGAGAAATTGACCACACTGAACATTACCCGTAGCTTCTGGAAGTTGTTTCAGAGTTTTCTTTCTAGGACGCCTCAACACGTTAAACTGCCAGGAGTGTTATCAAGGACAGGGTATGTTGTAGCAGGAGTACCCCAGAGTGGCGTAATTTCAAATTTGTGTTTGTAAATGACATTGATGACTGCTGCCCGTCAGGATTTAATATCAGTACTTGTAAGTATGCGGATGATTGTACAAATATGAACTCACAGTGCCCAATGGCTGCACTAGTCATATGCTAGAAGTCATGGATAACGAGGCTATCGGCAGTCAGGAACAAAATGGAGATTAATGCTAAAAAAGACCAAGGAGATGTGGATCATTTTCCACAGATCCTCGCGTCAAGTTGCGGGTCCAGGTAGTGTGGGGAATGTGGTGCTGCAGAGAGTAGACACTTTTAAACTGCTCGGAGTTCATGAACAAAATAACCATAAGTGGAACGCACTTTTTGATGACATCCTAAGTCGAGCAAGTAAGAGATTGTACTCTCTGAGTGTGTGTCGGAAGGCCGATTTTAGATTTACGTCCAGAAGTCGGGCTAACGATCTACCTGACCAAGATTAGACCATTGTTGGAATATGCTTCACCGATGTGGGTTGGCCGCTCTCAGTCAGGAGTCCATGAATAGGAGCGAACAACTTCCATACCAGACCTATGTCACGGCATTTTTACAAACCGATCTATTTTTAGACAACCTTTTCCCTCGGGAAAAAGGCCGTTTCGGTCCAGTGACGCAATGATGCCAAATTAGTTTCTTGTTATTGGTCATCCGGCTCCCACGGGAGTCTCATCCGCGGGAAATTTAAATACTTAATACTAATACTAGTATTAGTATTTGTGAAAACGCCGTGACAGGGATATAGGGTAGTTGTTCGCTCTTACCCATGGGTTCCTGCCGCTCTCTGTACCTTGTATGTAGCCTGCTTAGCAAGCGTTTCCAGTGCGAGAAGTAGGAACCCAAGACCCGAAGCCTACAACCTTACTGGGCTATGTCACGGCGTTGTCACAGACCGATTAATATTTAGATCATTTTTCGTGGCAAAAATGAAAGTTTAGTTCCGGTCATGTGATACATCGGGAAGCAAATAAACTGGCAGCCCTTGCTAGCTGTTCTCTCGACACTGTTTCGAGCTTTCGGGGGGTAGTTCTTTTATTATAAGAAAAATCCCATTCGTACTCTCTCACGCTGTGTTCCTTTATTCCATTTCATATTTCTCCCAGAGTTCTGTATTTTTCTCCTTACATAATTGCCGAGTTTTGATTGACTTGGTGACTAAACAACGCGACAGAAATCTTTATCGATCGGGCTTGGTTTTCGTTAACATACCCGCTTCTAATAAAACTGTGTAAATTATGTTATATTACTACCTGAGAAATTTCTTCAATTTCATTGGCTGAGAGCAGAATTATATCAGCTTCATTAGAAATACCTACATGTGAAATTTACTGTTACTATGGAAACCAAAATCACGAAATAATCTCGTCGCGCGAGTTACGAAAAAATGACCGGAAGACCATTGAAATTCAGGAGAGTTAAGTACTAAAAGAAAATGCAGAAAACAGAAATACTAAGAAAAGTGCATCTACGAGACTCAATGTCTGGACCATCTGCGTGGAAAACAAGAACTTTGAAACCAATTTGCTTGCCTACGAAGCGAAACAACTGGACGAAAAGTTTCAAAAATTCTTCTCGTTGCATGAATTTCTTAGGTTGTAGTATAAAACAAATAATAGCATGATTAGTATGAGATAATTGGCATAAATAATAAATATCACGACAAATCATGCTATTACCTACACAAATTTTGTGTATAAAATTCTGAGTACCAAGATGAAGCAGTGTAATTCAAGTGATAACTGTGAGGAGGCACACGGTGACTGTAGTAGAGAAAGCTATCATCCTCTACAGAGAAATGCGTCTTGAGGTGGAAGATCGAAAATTAATAGGCCGAGTAAAGATAAAAAGAAGGAAAGAGAAAAGAATTTACCTCTTCGAAGATAATTTTATTGTGAAGAAGTGGGCTGCTATCTTATCAGTTGCTGGGTATTTCTGTAATCGACATGAGGTGAGTTCACTGGTGAAGAGCACGGATTTCATTTCTTATATTCAAAACTACATAATATCTTTGCGCAACCGTGTAATATACCTATACATTGCCTTTTTTGAGGAGAATAGTACTGCTATCTGAAAATGCAGGTCAATTTTCTTCAACATTAAAGACTGTCTGTCAAACGGCATGCATAGCGCGCCTCAGCTCAGGTTTCGTCGACCACGAAACCTCCATTGACCATCGTGTGTCTTTATCTTGTATTGAATCCATCGCCATTGGAGGCATATTGTTCGAATCTAATGCTGGAGTAGTATTGTAGTGTTATTATTCCTTGTGCCCTGGATGTGTATCTTTCATTGCTACTCCGTAGTTTTGGTGATTTAATCATTATTGATATATATCGGCGGCGAATTCGTCATGTCAACGGTGAAAACGAACAGTGGATAACCAGGCGTGGTGGATAACTGAGCAGTTGGACCGTGGTGAGGTGACGATGGCAACTTCAAGATATGTCCGAATGAAGTCCTCAGAGACCTGAGCCACGGACGTTAGTTCGGGATCACTCGAGTTCGAGTTTCAATTGCGGAAGTCATTGTTTGAACTGAGTGAGCTACATCTGTTTTCCTCTCTGTTTAATCTTTTTCTCTGTAATATTTTCGGATCTTCATTTCATACCAGACAACCTATGGCTGAAATGATTTTGTGTCTTATAAAGCTTATGTCGGGGCAAACGTTCCCGGTATTGACCAAAATGAGCACAGGTACCCCAAGCTCGATATATGAGCAGCTCTTCTATATGACCTTTGCATATTTTTAAGGATTTATATGGGGAAAATAACGATTGTTTCTGTAACCCATGAAAATGTAACGATTTAAATAAAAATCGTCTTACCTTACTTTAGTTGAGTGTTTTTTCCCTCCTGTGTGGTCTTTGAGCAGATTTACGGCCATTCCTGTTAGTTTTTGCACACGACCGTTGTTGACTGCCCAGTCACAAGTCAACAACGGTCGTGTTGCCAGCGCGCGGTCAAATTCAAATGGACCAATCAGAGTTGAGGTTGAAACCATCTTGCGAGTTTCCGTTGTTGACTACCCGGTCACAAGCCTCTGAGGAAAGCCGAAGAGGTGAATTTTAAAGCAAAGTTTTCGTTCGCCACGAGTCTTTCGGCCGCCGAAACGCACGTATTTGGAGTGAAATTTATTGGGCTTTATGGAACTGTTGTTTTTATTGCGATTCGGGACTTTTCCTGTTGAGGAGAAAACGATTTGTGGAGTGAGGTCTGGCCAGCGATAGATGGAGTCACCGGCCTTCCCATTATTTCAGCAACGGCCTTCCGGATGACTTCACTAAACGGCGTCAGAATGGCTCGAAACTCGCCAAAAGAGACAAGTTGGTCGCACATTTGAGGTAGGAAAACTTTATGTCAAATGAGATAGTTATTTAGACAATTTTTTTACGATCGGTGATTTTCCCATACAATTCTCTATATACACAAACTGTCGCATACACCACGTATTTTCAGCTAGGGGCGCCTGTGGTTTTTGAGGGACCGGTTTGCTCCCTCTCTATATACTCACCAAGGTTGGGTACTCTCACGAAGCAGTCGATCCGATCCGCCGAAGGAAAACGGCCGTAAATTCTCTCCAGCAGCTCCAGTCGCCTCGAAATTCCGGGTAGAGCACGGGCGATAGTTAATTGTTCCTTCCGTGGTCTTTGCTTGGCGTCGAATCTTCACAGAGGCCGAATAAAACGCCGGCAATCTCTGTAAACTTTCCCGTTTTAGCCATCGAAAGAGGTTTTGTTCAAACTTCGCGTTAGCCAACGATCAAAAGTTAGCTTAGCGACCAGGCCAAAGACTTCCACTCCGGGTGGGAGACAGTCCTTTGCTCCCATCAAAAATCACTTCTTTGAATTCACTTCCTTGAAATCCTACAGCAAAAGTCTTTCTTTAGTTTCACAGATGAACAACAACGAGTATTGAGAACTGCAGGGTACGAGGGTATTGATTTTAGGCGATGGTTAACTGCGGTAATATGATGTTAGCCCTTGTCTTGTAGGCGGTTGTAAACTTTCCGGCCACAGGTAGCTAGGGCTAATATTTTTCAAGGAAAGTTTACGGTCAGAAATTAATATGTGTTCTGGCGGATTGAAGGCTATCCATTGCAGTTTTTTCTTGAGCATCGCGAAACAGATTCATCTCCCGATGCGGCACTTTGTCCTTGCCAACTGACTGCGTTTCACCCAGGTTTTGGACACGGAAGACGAAAGTAAATTGTTTTCTTTGCACCACTCTATGCACAACTCTGGAAAGGCTATAAAGCAGGGACAATTTCCAAATGATCAAATCTCCCACTGCTGTGACTCTTTTACTTCGGTAGCCATCTTGATTATTACAAAGACACAAGTTTGCTTCAAAAGAAGGGAAATATGAAACTATTTTAATTGCAATGAACTCGTGCATGAAAGGTTCCCATGAAAGATGCACCAATCAGACTTTAAGCGTGGTATACTCTTCCACGCAGTGAACTTATAAGTGTGCCGCACGCACGGGGCATGAAGGAAAAGCAGGTCACAGTTCACAGCAATACTAGGAAACCTAAAACTATCACATGGAAAATATCATTTTCAAGGTGTGAATTAGCAACTTGACACGTTAGCTCAGTGGCAAAGAACAGGGACAAGTAATCCAGAGGTTTACAGTGGGTCAGAGTTCAAGACAAGCTGCGAGTGACATATCATGGGATAAAATGGCAGAAAAAGCCCAGCGGGATCTGGAAATAAGAGCAAGACGAAGAGATAGAAAGGGGAAAGCTGGGACAAAAACGAGTAACGGTGTGGGCGATGAAGGGAAAGAAGAGAGAGAGGGAGGGAGAGAAAAAATGAGATCCGTTTTAATTCATCCCGTAAGTACAAATTACCCATGTATATATTCGGTTCTCTTGGGTATACGTATTGTTCTACAAAACAATGGCGCGAATGAGTAATTGATTTATTCTGCATGCATAATGAAGTAGGGACCTGTACGGAAATCATTCCGGAAAAAAACACTCAACTAAAGTAAGGTAAGACGATTTTTATTTAAATCGTTACATTTTCATAGGTCACAGAAACAATCGTTATTTTCCCCATACAATCCTTATAAATATGCAAATCACTCAAGTCACGTAACAATGCACAGGTCATCATATAAAGAGCTGCTCATATATCGAGCTTGGGGTACCTGTGAAATGAGCAACCTGTTTGTGTACGTCACTCGATATCGATTGCGACGAGTCTATGAACAATTGATTTGCCATAAATTGGATCGAGCAAAAATCATAGTATTTCTTTTTCATATTGTTATAAAAAAGCAAGCGTCGAGCCCTTTTTGCAAAAAACCAACAATCGAAGACAATAAGTCGATGTCTGTTTGATAATTGAATCGCTGTTCGGGTCGCGGACCACGTTGGGTGAGGAAACCGACTATCTTTGATTAGTTTTAGAGCTGCGCTTTGCTTTATTTATCTGAAATATACCTTTCTATTCTTCAAGCCAACTTTTCTTCCTTTCACTTTTAGGAAAAAACCAAGGTAAGGCGTAACATCAGGAGTTTATAAGTAAAGAGATCAGAGCAGCCACAGCCTTCATAACGACTTGGGGGGTCTGCGAGTGGATTAAGATCCCATTTGGATAGATGAATACACCGGCAAACTTCCAGCGCTTCATGGAACGATGATATCATTGTGTTCAGTAGGAGGTTTGAAGAACATATTGAACATTTGAGAATAGTACTACAGATATTGCGTGAACTTAACTTAAAGCTGAAACCACTTCAATGCAGTTTGTTCAAATGTTAAGTCCAGTTTCTAGGAAGGGTTGTATCAGGCGATGGTTACCGAATGGATCCAAGTTATGTTTGGGCAGTTGAGAAGTCAAAATGACAAATTCCCAAAACTGTTAGTGAAGTAGGACAGCTTGCTGGAATATTAAGTGACTACTGAATATACATTAAGAACTTTGCAAAGATCGCTAAGATCAATATACGACCTGCTAAGCACCTCAGGAAAAGATGGACAATCACCTTCAAAGACACCAGTCTCTTGGGAAAGAGAATAGCAACAGGCCCTTGATGAGTTAGTTAGACACCTCCGTAACCCACAAATAATGGCTTATCCAGATTTTTCAAAATCAATCACCCTCCACACTGGTGCAAGTAAAGATGGTGTGGGGGTGGGGGTTTCTTACCAAAATGAGGATGGAGTAATGAGAGTTATCGCTTATGGATCTTGAGCACTTTCACCAGCTGAAAAGAATTGCCACCTCCATGCAGGTTAACTTGAATTCCTGGCTTTGGAATGGGCGATCACCGACCAGTCTCGCGATTATCTTTACTACTCTCCAAATTTCACCGCCTTCACGGATAATAACCTGTTGACATACATTCTTCCAGCAGCAAAACTAAATGCCACAGGTTTACGAATTGGCCCACTTCAACTTAGACATAAGATATCGCCCTGGCAAACTCGTCGCAGATGCCGGCACCTTGTCGCGTATGCCGGTTAGCTTGGAGGACTACATGCAAGGTTTTCAGAGGTGGTTAATAAGAATGTTCTACATGCTATCTCATCGTCGATCCATGAAACTAACGCCGTTAAAACTACTTAGTTATCTTCTTTCATTGCCCTAACTGAAGTGGTACGGGAGGAGAGTGCTGACGTTCCAACCATGCCACATGATGAACTAGCGACAGCTCAACGTGAAGACCCAACTTTTGCTCATATTGTACACTTTCTGCAATTGGGAGGACGCCCCACCTTTCGAGATAAACAGGAGAAGGCATTATCTGACGACAGCTCTGGAACGAATGGAATAAACTGTTCATAGCTGAAGACGGAATTCTTTATCACAAGTGTGGATCGAATCTAGGGATCGAATGGTGTTGCCCAAGAAATGTCACAAAAGGGTGTACATTGAACTGCATGAAAACATGGGACATCAAGGCGCAGACAAAGTAGTAGAGCCGGCAAGACAACGCTTTTATTGCCCAATCATGAGAGCGGACATTACACATGATGTCGCAAAAGTGCTCTGTCTGAAACAGCGGAAACCCGTGACTCACATCGATGCACCACTTCAAACCATCGTTTCCACAGCTCCTTTTCCACTTGTCTCCAGGATTATGTTCATCTTGAACAAACTGTGGTGCTGCGTCGGTGGGAGATTGAATCAGAAATTTATTTTATCAAACGAGTTGATAAAGGTCAAATAGCCACCGTGAAAGATTTGGAAAGCTGACGTTTCGAGCGTTAGCCCTTCGTTGGAGCGAATAGAGGAATGTGGTTGTTGTAGGTTCATATGTGTGCGGAGGAGCTTGCTATTGGTAGAAATAGGGTGACGTGAATTTGTGAATAGATTAATGGAATGAGAGGCGTTCATTGATTCGTGTGGATAGAGTGTGCCCAGTTGAAAAATAAATTTTTGTTCGAGATTTTTACGGCTTTCTGTGTTTCCGTGGTGTAGGGATAGGCCGGAAATAGTCATCCTGTGGTGGGGAATGATTAGGAAGATTAAAATGACGTGCAAAACTGGTTTTGAGGCATCTGGGTCGTTTTTTTTCTACATCTCGTAGGTGTTCGCGAAAGCGGTCCGCCAATCTTCTCCCTGTTTCGCCTGTAGATCTTTTTGCATAGTGTGCAGGAAAATATGCAGTAGATGACGTTTGCGGAGATGCATGTGAAATGGGTCAGTGATTTAGCAAATCGTACATCCTGAGATCTTAACCATGTTAGAAATAAAAGGACAAGTTTTTGCATCTTGTGCGTGTACATTTGAAAGTTCCTGGTTGTTGTTTGACTTGAAAGCGCTCCTAACTAGAAAGATGCCTATGTTTTTGTCGCGTTTTGAATGAAATAAGTGGTGGTGGTAGAGAAAAGATGTGAGTTTCGGGATCATTGCGAAGAATTTTGAAGTTTTTGAGAATTACATTTTGACTGCAAGGTTTTGTGGATGCTAGGTGAGGGTGAATGGAATTCCTGTTGGTTCTTCGATTTGTGGTGATTTGTAGTGCGGTATTTCGATCGATTTCTTGGGCACGATGTTTGCCTGTGGTGATCGCGGAGTCTGGGTAGCCCGTTTTTGAAAAACTGGCACATTTCCTCACATTTGTTGTTAAAATCGGAGTCGTTACTACAAAGACGCCTCAGTCTAAGAAATTGAGAGAATGGAATGGCATTTTTTAAGGTGTGGATGAGAGGACTACATGTGATAAATAGTTATGAGAGTCGTAGGCTTGTAGTGCACGCTGGTAGATAACCTGTTGCCATTGATTCGATTGACTCGATTGACTTCCGATTGACTCCGATTTTAATAACAAAAGTGAGGAAATGTGCCAGTTTTTTTCAAAAAAAACGGGGCTACCCAGACTCCGCTATCACCACAGGAAACATCATGCCTAAGAAATCGATCACCACAAAAACGAAGAACCCAACAGAATTCCATTCACCCTCACCTACCATCCACAAAA
>NW_027179418.1:0-19692 GCF_036669935.1 Montipora foliosa | reverse complement strand
TTTTTGTAGTTTTTCTCGTACTTCCAAGATCGTAGAATCAGCCAGAGACTTTTCCACTGTGAAGTCTCGCTGCATTCTGAAAACAAGAAGCACAAACGCTGACTAACAACATACACAACCAAAAAAAGAAATCTTTGTTTCGAGCATTGGGTGCTTTGTCAGAGCGAATTGAGGAATTGTATGATGAACTGTTTTTCCATCACAGACGTGAAAGGTTGTAAGTAACGGAACTTTAAGGAAAGTAAAACATATGACCCGAGTCTGGAAATTGAAACCCGGGGCATGTGGGTGGGAGGCGAGGGCTCTACGGCGCCATCCCCTGTAATAACCTAAAGTAATATGAAAAACAAGACTATATCGATGAGAATGGAAAGGCTGTCGATGATTGCATGGGGATAAAAGTTCGGATTTCCAAAAACAAGTTTTTTGGTCTTATTTATTTGGTTCTGCTGTGTTACTTTGTGGTGAACAGAGAGCTTGCGGAACAGTTAATCAAAATAGCACAGAACTGTTTTGGACACAACCAAGCCATTCACACACCAGGGAAAACCAAAGATAATTGACCGTACGGTCAGGCAATCACAAGAGTCTTTGACGTCTGTTAAAAACCTATAATTTCTCTTCTCCGTGTTTGTCAAAATGCCAACCGACAAGGACCATCAGGACTTATAGCAATTCAAGACTGGAAGTCTCTCAAAAGCATTCCCAGTATACAGAATGAAGAATATAAGCGACCTTTCTTAGTGATTCAGTTGAATGCAGAGATCGATCTAGCTGAGCTTGCAAGGAGTTTATTTTCCCTGTAGAACAAATCAGAAATTAATGATGATCACAATAATAATAATAATAATAATGATAATGATATGATAATAATAATTAAGAATAATAATAATGATGAATATGATGATGATAATGGCAGTAACTTTTTTTCTTCTTCTTCTTCTTCTTCTTCTTCTTTCTCTTATCTTAATTATTAGTCATTTGGCACTGTATTTATCACTTGATTTTTATTTATAAGTAGGGTCAAGTAACAACAAGAGCCTCAAACAGAAAGTACATTTGTACTTTTTCAGAAATAATGTGCTATTCCCAGCAAAGCAGATGTCTGGAGAACACTTATGTTGCAGGCAACGTCCAAGTTGTCACAGATAGCTTTTTAGCTTTAACGGAATCGAGACCCAAGGCCCCCGATCACAACTGGTACAACTTTCACCTACCTTGGACGCAGGCAAGCTTCCACAATCTTGGCAAACCCCCACCTTCAGCTCGCAGGAGTACGTTTGCAATTTTGTTTTTCCCCTTTCTGTCAGTGCGATGTTGTGATCCCCAGGTATTGAAACCTCAATCAGTCGTCCTACCGCAATTACACAGCCGTATCTGAGCTTGGGTCAAACTATAAATATCACAACTTACACTTGAGCTGCCTCTAATTTCGATGTGTGATCTGAAGCCTGCTGGAAGATACCTTCTCAGATTCTGGACACAAGGTCAAGGAGACACAAACAATGTTTATAATGGCATATACTAGAAACTGAAACCCAATACTCCTTGCCGTTACTTTTAATAAGTAAGGTACAAATATTCAAAAGTAAATTTAAGATCTGGTGATGTCTCAACCAGACATTTGAATGCGCCAACCTGACATTGATACAACTAGATGGTCTGAGGTCCTTCACTTCCATGTAATATTGTTGACTACACAGGGTCAAATTTATAGTTCTTGACCTGTGAAGTGGTTTTCTTACATGTATCTATTACACTACACATCTAATTGAAACATAATGCCTTTGACAGACAACAAAATAAAGGACGTCATTTACGGCAGCACAAAAGTAGGTCCATCTCGTCCTCTTAATTTCAACCTTCAGGAAAAAACAACTTTTATTACGGAAAATTGTGCTTGCCTGCACATCAGTCTTAAAAATCATTAATTTTCATGGAAACTGAGAACCTAAAACATATGAAAGGGGTACCTAGACACTTCTGCTGGTATTTCTTGCTCAGCTTCACTGGAAAATAAAAAGGAAAAACAAAATAAAAAATTATTAGTCGTGGTGCAAAGAATTATAAATGATTTTTGCACATATTGCACATGTCTGCAATTTTCATTCGCCTAAGACAAATATTTCCCTTTTTTTTTTTGTCAACTTCCTAGAGAAAAGTGCGTTTGGGTCATCTTGCCAACACTTGGCCTTACTTAATCACGGTGCCCTACTATTGTTATTGCACATACGTTCTGCGCTCCCAATACTCACTTACTACTCGGATTTCCTATCGCCGGTGCCCAAAAATAATACAAAACTATCCGGAGAAAGTAGATCTTAGGTATGTACTGTTGGTATCCAAAAAGAAAATTGGGGGTAACCATGCAATGTCTGAGAGATAATTAAGCTTCAATTTGGGAAAAAATAATGCCATACACTGCTTTGAACTTTAAAGCTTTTTACAAATATATTCATGAATTAATCTTTGAAAATGTGTGGTTACCCCCAATTTTCTTTTTGGATTTCAATAACACTTGTTCAGATCTACATTTCCTGCATAATCACACACCCGGGCAAAATAGCTTTTAATTAGTAGCGCACCGTCCTTAATTACTTTCCCTTGTTAACGACAAATTTTGCATAACTCAGAAAAAAAAAATATTTTGGTCCGGCCATGGCAGACAATAGAACATGATGTCTCCGACTAGAGCTAGTTAACTAGAATTACCCGGAATACCCATTCACATATTTGCAAATCTTATATGCTTTGGGTTTGAATTGGGTGCACTAAAAAAGACAAAAGTGAATAGGTTTCTATGCCAGTTCACCATACTCGCTGCAATTCAATGAAGAACAGCAAAACAAAATCCACTCACAACTGCAAGGTAATACTTAAACGACGATGCATATAAGACATTCGTTGACATTGGGCGTAGACAGTTTTTTTTGTACTATCTCCCGATATCGGCAGCAAAACAATTCCATCGATTACTAAAAATTAAATTGTATATATCTTGCGTGAGCTTAACGGTGAAACAAATACCTAAGCTTACTTACTCCGTGGGAAATCTGCTTCTCCTTCACCATCCTCAAGGGTAAGGAATGTTCTTTTTTTTTGAAGCCTCAAGAGCCGAGAATGTAAGAAAATCAGGTTTCATGAACCTGGCGTAAACAAAACGTGAGAGGAACGTCTGACAAATAGACTATTTATTGACTGGAACGAACCTCCGGGAATTTTGCACACGAAATGCAAGAGGGATTAGTTGGAGGTATCAGTGGCCATCTCTCCTAAGGACAGTGCCCGTTGAAGCTCAAATTTTGCAGGTATAATGTACTAGAATTATTCTTCGTTCAGCCTGTCACCTGTCCCATGCAGTTTTCCGCACATCTTGACCTTGCGAAGGACACTGGTGACCCATGTCGGTCCCCAGAGCCCTCGCAGTTTGTTCAATATACTCACTGAAGCGAAAAAATTGTAGGCCCAATCTTCGAAAAGTTCATTTTGTACTCTGAAACCTCGCCGCTGTAATCTGCAACTAAACTCACTATATATAGGCGTCCTTATCTTCCCCGCTGACGCAAACATGCCTTTGCAATTTTGCTGCAAAATTACTCTTGTACATGCGCCGCAGAAGCTCCTCGAAGTCGCCAAAACTAGCAGCCAGCATGTCGGATATCCCGACGAACACAAAACCTGTGGAAGTATGGTCTATTTGTGAATTTGACCTCATCAAATTGCTTTGCAATTAAACATTTTTTGATTAAGCAAAGCAATTTAGGACGTCGCGCAGGGCTATCTGAGGCGGTCTATTTCTCCATCGAAAAAAATTAAAATAATTATGGTAACTCTCTTTCCTTGATATGATGCTACGCATACCTCCACACTAGCTGTAAAATGTAGGTCACATTCCTGTGTTTTAGACCCGCCGAATATGTAGCCAGGTATGACACATGAATGTTTTGGATTTCACAAACAACGAAATAACTTACGAGAGATGTTATCACTCGTGAACCGCTATGTTTTACAACAGAGCATTTGATGGCGGCCCAGTCTGCATGAAACCAGCTCCTCACCTCTGTCTCGAGAATACCAGACACGCACGGTTTCCTACGTTCTGTGTATGCCTGTACAACCTAACTGAATCTCAATTCCTTGTGAAAAGTTACACTAGCATCTTCATTTTTTTAGTTATCTAGGTATCGGATAGCCTGAACATTAATTTACGCATGCGACGGACGGAATCTTGAAAGACGAGAGAAAATGCAGTACCCGATCCAGACTTGGCGCTTGGCGCGGCCGTACGCAAACGAGTCATCCCGGGATTTCGGCCCGTGCGAATCGCTTTTGGACTGCGCAGTTGGCCCTTCGCTGCTTTCGGCTACCGACCTTGCCTCCCGGTACGGCATTGAGGGAGGATTAGGTCGTTCCCCTAAACCATATGAGACAAATCCCACTCCTACGCCACAGCTGCTCAGCCCGCCCTGTCATTACAATATCGCGTAAGATTTCGATGGACTTATATAGTCCAAAGATTAAAGTCGTTTTATCTGACCTATTGGTAAGCACTGCAGTCGCCGATTACAAAATGCACTCACGCGCCCTGCTGAAGGTAGCCTACATACAGTGCACAAACTTTTTTTTCATCTCGAACTTCCAAAAATAACCTAGTATAGCCAATGTCTTGAGACATAACATTTACAACTAAAAGACATAGCATAATCAGATACATAACTAAATACAATAATAGTTAAAGATATATAAATTCAAAAGAAAAGCCGCCCGTACAAAATGCGGTCTTGTATTTCTCTACTTTAACACCAGTCGAAGTCAGTGGTACAGACAAAATCCAGTAGTCGCATTCCGCAACTTAGCTGATACGTAAGAAAAAAGAACTAAGACCATAACTGGTTGTTTTAGGTTTATTGAGGAACAGAATATAATTTCGTGCGAAGATTCCGCCATAAGACGATCGTTTAATGCGCTTATTAGCGATTGCTTTGTATTTTAAAAAGCTTTTTACAAATATTTTTCATGAAGTATCTTTGAAAAATGCGTGGGTTACCCCCAATTTTCTGTGGTGGATTTTAATAACACTTGTTAAGATCTACATTTCCTCTGCATAATCCCACACCTAGGCAAAAGATTGTTAATTAGGTAGGCATACCCTGCTGCGAATTTCAGAATCGCATGAAGTAATCCTCAACTGTTGTGTCTAGACCAGCAGGTGAAAATCGTGGCTGATTAGAGTCGTTGATCAGAACTAACCGGTTTAGTTTCGCAAAAAGCGGATAGATAAACTAAAAGGGAGCCAGTATGGGTTGATTTCCATAACGTTTACTCTGTCGTCAAGTTCGTGATGATTGGGGGTGCATTCCATTATATAGATTTTTTGGCTTCATGGGCAACATATTAATCATTCGAATTGTCCACAAGACACGAGAAATGCATACTACAACGAATTGATCTCTTAGCGAACTTGGCGGCAAGCGATTCAATTATCATCTTGATGTCGCCGTTTTTATTCGGTGTGCTTTGGTGATCCTGATTTCGGAGCATCACTGTAACGACGTCTTCGTCAAAATCTCCTTGTAAGGTTATTGTTGTTATGCACATTTCGGTAGCTTCTTCAGCCTGACTCTCACACTACTACTGGCAGTGGAAAGGTATCAACGCCATACTGAAACCTTTTACGGCGAATTTACGCTTACACGAAGATAGTATCAAACGAGTCATCCTTTGTCAGTGGTGTTTAAGCATGGCCATCGGTTTCCAGGATTCTTCCTTGAAGAGAGCAGCATTGGTTCATCGGGAGTCATCAATTTATTTCCTCATATATTCAACGTTTCCTGCAATACATTCCCACAGTGGTGTTCCTATTTTTGTTATGGATCCCTGATAAATGATTTGTATTTTTCCGGGCACGATATGCGCCGCAACATACTAACGAAGACAATTCTGAAAAAAGGAAACTAAGTGTCACCTTTATACTTGTACCAAGTGGATTTCTCATTGGTTACGGACCGATCGTGTCTGTACTAGACGCTGTTCACCTCGGGATGGAGATAAACGATGTTTGTTCCTAGAACTTTCCGATATCTTCATTTTGGTATTTGACATTACTTTTATGTCTTCATCACCTATTAGCACCTCTTTTCGCAGTTCAAATTTTACGGAGGGATTCAAGCGAGTAATTGTTCTCTCGGTGTTTACCGTCATCAGCACAGCAGAATGAGAATCACTTTGGCAATACTTCAGTCAAAAATAGAGCTGTAACCAGAATAAACCATATTTAAAAAGTGGTCAAAAAACTTTTGTCTGGTTAAAAGATTAACAACATTAGCTTTCCGTGCTATCAGTCTATACCTTTAACGAGTGAAAAAGTTGGGGCGTGAATGGCGAATATATACAGAAAAGGGGTGCGAAAAATTTGTTGCATAGAAAACTAATTACAAAAGAAGTACCTGTCAAATAGAACACACAATTTTAGATTTACAAACCATATTTCGGATGATCGCCATCCATCGTCAGTTGTGAATACAAGTGAAACCGCTCTCGGTGTTACATAAAGATAGTCTAATAAAAATGCATGAGTACTGATTAATAACAACGGGAATGTGAGGTAATAGAAACTACAATGATGATAAGACGATGTTATTGGTACGACGGTTTCCATCTTCCACTATATTCAAAAATCTTGGATGTTGGCTGGATCACCAACTCAAAATGGATATTTAAAAATGCATATCAAGAAGACATGCAGATCGGCTTTCTTTCATGTACAATCGTAATAGTAGAAGAATCAGGAATTTCTGAGTTTCGATAATACTCAAACTTTAGTTAATGCCTTTGTCACTTCCCGTTGTGGACTGCTGCAACAGTACTCTTTAGCGGCCTCCCTGCCACTGAACTGCAAGAACTCCAGCGGGTTCCAAAACGCTGCCAGGCAGGCTTATTTGTAAGATAGGTCGTTTCGTTCTTTTTAAACCAATTTTAAGTAAGACTCAACGGGCTATCTATCACCTACCGCTTCGACTTTAAGATACTACTTTATTACCCTACAAAGTTATTCATGGACTTCAAGCAGCGTATCTCCGCGAACTTATTAAACCTAAAGACTGTAACTAGATAATTGTATTCTAAGATCGTCTGGTGAATTTTTTATTGCAACCACCCAAAACAAAAAAACGCACACTTGGTCATCGTAGTTTTACCGCAGCTGCGCCATTGTTATGGAATAGATTATCTAATGCAGTCCGCTAGGTGCATTCAGATGGGGAACATTCTTGTAAAAGAACCTCTTAAAAAGTCATCCTATTCCAAAAGGCATATAATCTTTAACAGAGTATTATCAGGTAGCTGCTTATTTTGGTAATTTGTATCAGTTAATAATTTTGTTGCTATCAATTGTTTTTTACTTTACTGATACTTTCTATCATATTTATTGGTAAACTAGTTATGTTGCATTTGTATTGTGAAGCGCGTGAGAGCATCTTTCTCTATGAAATCCTCGCGCTATAGAAGAATTACTTATTATTATTATTATTATTATATTACGACTCCCCCCCAATTCTGGAGAGATTAAAAACTACGTATATATCGCAGATTGGCATCCTGTCTGCGCGGTTGCGCGAGCAATTGAAGAGCGAACAGTCCGATCGAACACAGTGTGGCGGTTTAAAACAGAAATCAATGATATTTCGGTCTCTTAATTAGAAGACGGATCTTGATTCGTCATCACTCTTATATATTGGGATTACTGTAGCAAGCTTAAGTTTGGAAGGATATACGCCGTTTTCAAGTGATTTGTTTATAAGCAAGGATAAAGGTTGGCTAATACGTATGTTTAGCCGATTCTTAGAATTGCGAGTAGGAAAAGAATAAAGTCCGTATACTTTATTTAGAGGAGTGGTCCTTATCGTCGAGTTCTATATCAGAGGAGAGAACAGGTTGGAAAAAGAATGAACTGTCAAAATTTCAACTTTGGGAAATATTCTGTGAACTTTTAGGTGGATTTGGCCTCTTAGAAGCCAAATTGTTCTCCTATGGATGAAAAAATACTTATTCATAATGTCAGGAAAGTCAGAAGGATTGTGTGATACTTGATGGTCCTAGGGCAGTTGAGAGCGGTTATATCCGTACAGGGTTTGTTTACTCTACCTAAAATACTCTAAAATACTTGCGGAAATAACTTTTCTGGCTAATCCGCGTACGCGTAAGCGAAATTTGTTGCGGTAGATCTTTATAGGAAGCAGTCTCCGACCCAGAACAATAAATATTGTTGTTTACTTTTATATCGATCGCCTGATTTCCTTTGTTTTCCCCAGGTTTTGGCTTAATCTCTTAGTCGTCCGCTTTGAAATGGGTTTTAAAGGAGCATGCCTTATCAAGGAGATTGTTTTCCATTTATACATTATAAAACATGAGAACTCATTGCCTCTGATTGTTGTTACACATCAGATGTTCGCGATAAAATGTCCAAATCAAGTCAAGTCGAGACAAATCGCAAAAAAAAAAAAACAAAAACCTCGTCTCTGAGAATTAGAGTAGTCACGGACCAGCCTTTTCTTACTACAAATGATCATAGATCTTTGAGGACAATTAATCCACACATTAATTGCGAGAAGTGGTCGGTCGATCCGAGCTTATGTTACCACTTGATTATGTTATCTTCCCGATTACTCAACAAAGATATTATCAATATGTGAGTATGAGTTGTTTATGTACTCTCGTTGGTTTTTTATCGATTGTTGGAGTTAAGTGTTAAGCTTTGTAAATATAAGATAAGATTTTGGACGTATTTAGCAATTATGAAAGCAAAGAAGATTTATATTCTAATTCGCTGCCCCGCTCAAACCGAATATAAACCATTTATCATGTATAAGCAACCACTTATGGGGTGTGTCCAACACGAGCCGTGTATAAACGCTCTTTATTATGTCTTGTAAATCACAACTGTCAAGAATTAATCAACAAATTTCTGCGCAACATCCAAAACCTGAAATTACACTCATAAACAAAAACGCGTAGTGTATAGCATAAGCTTACAACAATCTGAATATAAGCAAGTAGATACAAAACATACCAATTCAATACTAGCAAATACTAATCGAACCTTAGTCCTTGGGTATTTACTTTAGAGGGTGAAGAGGCGGTCGTATGACTCGAATGCATATACCTGAAGACAACGCAGTATATATGACCGACGCCCCGCTAATGAACCATTGTGACAAAGTGTCACATAACACCCAAAGGGAGGTTACGTAACCCATGATAAATACATTTAAGTTGGTATCACCCATGAGAAACATTTGCTTTCCAGAGGCGCTAACGTTTTTCAATTATTTCAAATCAAGATATTCCTTGAAAACGCTCCGGGGAATTGTGTTGCCCTTAGACAAAACCTCCCGCATATTATATTGCGATTTTTTGGGTAAATATACCTCAATCCAAAGAGGCTTGAAAAGTTTCATTAGAACATTTTTCAAGCAACTGTGTCTTTGAGTTTCCTTCATCAATATACATGCCAACACCTCAGGCCGAAAGAGGTGTCGCCACATATTCAAAGTTGTAATTAGGAATAGCAGGATTAAAGTCCAAATTTGCATACGTCGTTTTTTATACTAGTAAATTCTGTAATACCTATAATATTAAAGCGAAAATCAAGCTCTTCCAATAAGTGCGTTTTGGAAGTTTTTCTAAAAATTACGGCCCTCAGGCTTCGGATATGGGTATGAAAAAGTGAGAATTGTTTTGGAAAGGACGAAGGTTGCATGTTGCTCTTTTTAAGCTGAAAAAAAGCTGATGTGGAGAAATATATTTAACAATTGATTGCGGGAGAAAGGGTGGTTAAAATCAGAGTTCTTATCTAGTAGAAAAACCATTTAAGGTAAATAAATCTAATCTTTGAAGCTTGGTAGACAATCAAGGGATTTTTTTGTAGGAAGGTTTTGGTATTTAGACGATTGTTTTGAACTGGTTCATGCGAAGATATAAACATCATAGGAATAAGAGGAAGCCTCTGGAAAGAGAGCTTTGTCTAAAGAATTAATGGTTACTTAGCCTCTGGTAACCCTTGACGAGACCTTGAGGTGTCTTCTAGATCTCTAGCAGGCTTAATCGCGATAGGCCGAGAACCTTCGTTTTTCCCTCAGTCAAATGGTGGAATTTTTGGCACCAACAATACGCGTAGCCAAACTTCTCTCCTTGAATTTTCTTGCATCGGACATCAAGTACTGAAGCCGCGGAGAACAGATGATCAAAAATACCAACACTTTCCATAGAATCGCTGCTCTCCGGAGACCGGATGCCTTCGAAGGCATGATTTTTAGTTAACCCTCCCTCTCGACCCAACGCTATGACTTGATCACGGGCGAGACGTCCCTGGTTGAACTTACAAACTATCGGCTTAGGTCGCCCTTCGGCCGCCCGCAGCGTGGGCGCGTGTGTAACCTCGGTGAGCTATGTCAATATCATAATTCTTGATGTCCACGGTTCCAATGGCACTAAAAATTTTTTAACCAGAGTTGTGATTGTTTCATAGGCACTTTCAACGTTTGTTGTTGAGCTTCGGGAACAACCAACCAGCTTCACATTATATGAGTAACTGTACTCCTGAAGCAAAGATCGATGGCCGATGAAAGTTCATTAACTTTTGGTCAATAAATCTGCTCAATGTTTGTCCCGTCAATAGCGTTCAATTTTGTCCCCAACATTGTTTTCGAAATTTCGCCTAAGTCATCGTACTCCTTGCTAAGATATTCAAGAGACTTTCATTTGCTCCGGCAGCTTCACTCGAACTTTTCAACATGGCTGTTCATCCTCCCCTCGTCTTGAAAATGATCTTGCAATGTTTGCGTCCAAACTCACCAAAGACGTCTTCAAACTCTTTTCTTAAGCTTTTCATGTCTCTGCTTTCAAAGACTGGACCGTTTCTTTCTTTAAACCATTCTACTATCGAAAAACTGTTTAGTGGTAAAATTAGACCAAATAACTATGGACTCCTCACACACACGTCCTGCACCTGCGCGGTCTGCGCGGGTCTGTATCAAAATGGAATTTTAATAGATCGGCTGAAGCTCAAACGATTGACCAAACGAAATTCATTGTGATAGGGACGGGGCAGCAGCTGTCGAAAGTTAACATTGACTCGCTGTATTTAATAAGTACGACTGTTTTCATCATTTCCACCTGTAGTTCAAAAATTTGGATGTTGGCTGGATAACCAACTCAAAATGGATACTCATATTACTAAGACATGCAGATCCTGCTTTCTTCTTTTCATGTACAAGTCGTGATATTAGAAGAATCAGGAAATGTTCTGGGTTTTCGATAATCCGCAAACTTTAGTTTAATGCCTTTGTCACTTACCCGTTTGGACTGCTGCAACAGTCACTCTGTACGGCCATCCCTGTCCACTGAAAACTGCAAGAAACTCCAAGCGTGTTCACAAACGCTGGCCGCCAGGGCTTATTTGTAAGATAAGTCGTTTCCGTTCAGATGTTTAAACCAATTTTGTAAAAAGAAGAACTTCCACTGGCTATCTCATCAAATACTGTCATCGCGACTTTTAAGATACTACTTATTACCTACAAAGGTTATTCATGGACTTCAACCAGCGTATCTCAGCGAACGTAATTACCCAAAGACTGTATCTAGATATAGTTTAAGATCGTCTGTGGTGAATTTTTATTGCCAACCACACACAGCAAAACAAAACGCACACATTGGTGATCGTAGTTTTATAAAACCGCAGCTGCGGCCATTGTTATGGAATAGATTATCTAATGCCAGGCCGCTGATGCAATGCAGATAGGGGAACAGCTTGTAAAAAGACTTCTTAAAAGTCATGCTATTCCAAAAGGCCTATAAACTTTAAAACAGATTATGATCAGCTACTGATCAGGTATGTATTTTGCATCAGTATAAATTTTGTTTGCTATAATGGTTACTTTAATTCATACTTTATATCATTTTTATTGTAAACTAGTTATGTTGCATTTGTATTGTAAAGCGCGGGAGCATCTTTTTATTATTCCTCACGCTATAGAAGAATTAAAATGATTTATTATTATTAGTATTCATTGTTGTTTGTGTGTTGCTGTGTGTTACTACTCTTATTCTGAGAGATTAAAAACTTACGTATATATAGCAGAGGCTTAGCAGAGGGGCAATTCTGTCTGCGCGTGCGCGAGCCATTGAAGAATCGAACACAGTGGTGGCGCCAGTTTTGTTTCGGGGGGGCGTGTTTTTACCTTGCGAACGCAGTAGTGAATAGAAGATAAACTGGGCAGAAATATGTTATATGAAACATTGCCATATTTGAAGCTCTTTTGTATATTTATCCAGTTCTGGATTATGATTGGAATATTAAACACGTCAATAGATAATTAATTTTGTTTGTCAGTAACATTGACAGATGTGCTGAATTCATCAGGCTCATAATACAAATAGAATTCTTTGTTGCTTATAAATTCAATGTACGCTTAAGGATTTCACCCAGTTGGAGTCACATCCTACATGAAATGTAATGTTTGCATGGTCATAGTCTTTAGTAAGGAACCAGCTAACTTCCCTTAGGTAATTTTCAAATATGAAAGTGGTGCTCCACGCAATACACGAAACCAAGAAGAAGACTTTCAGTGGTGTGCAGGACCAATACACGTGATAAGCTGACTTAATCTCTCGTCAGAATCTTTCAAACGTTCCACAATTTCTAAAAAACATTTCCTGTGGTAAAATTACCAACTCTCTATTTTCCTGGGTGTTTACTCTGACGATAATTTGGCGGCCAAAGCTGCTGCGTTTTTTGGCCCGCCATTTCACGCTCGTTTACGTTCATTTTACTGCCAACAAACTTGAAACCAAAAAGGGCAAGCCTACCGTAAACGTTGTGTGTGGAAGGATCTTTAATTTTCATAATGGAACTGAAATTCTTGATATAAGGAAATTTAAACACATTGCAAACAAGAACGGCCCAGTCAAAGCAGAAGAAGGGTACATTGAGAGTTGAAACACGTAGGTTGGAGTCAAAACTATAACGCGGTAAAGTGTCTGACCAGTTCTGCTTTATGTGTGTGTTGAAGAGCCCTTCGAATTCCGTGCAACTTTCGTCAAATAACTAAGCCTTATAAAGACTTACTGACTCCGTGGACATTTCCACAGACCCAAAACAACCTCGAAATAAATTAATGGTTTCCTTCCCTTGATTATTCGAAAGTATCGTTTGCGTGTGACTTTTTGCCATAAACAGCCCAACCCTCCTCTCCATCTTTTGGACACCGTAAGACGAGGAAGAGAAACGGACACAGATCACGACACGAACTCGAAACTTTTCGCACACGGAGACCGCCATTATTTTGTTTGCTGCTTATGGCGTGTGCCAGCGCATACGCTCAAAAGAGATTTCAAAGTCGCGCAGGCAGGTGGCAGACAGAATGCCCCTCTACTCGCAAAATATTTTTTAAAGGTAATTCCCTTGAAATTGTTCTACTATATCAAACGTTTTTTTTTTTGGAAACGTTGGCCATAATTTAACATTCATTATATTAAAAAAATGCAATACAAAAATGGGGTCAACCGTGCTTGTTTACGCGTCAGCATGCTCTTAGACTGGGGTATTTATTACTGGTTTTTGCGCGTTAAAATTCGAATCACCTTACTCAGGAGCTCATTAAGAGGAGCCTCTATCTCCCATACTTGGCCTCGGAGTCCAACCGCTTTTTTCCTGAGTAGATTTATTTGATAGAACACCCTCCCTTGGAGAGATTCAAGCACGCCTCACTGTTTTGGTAAAAAGCCAATCAAAACAGAGCTATCTCAGCGTCAAGGGAATTAGTGATACTTATTTCGCGGGAAAAAAACCTGCCTCGCCTAAAAATAAATTTACTCGGAAAGGGTTGACTCAAGGAATTCGTAGATGAGATAGAGGTCTCCTCTTAGAATGAGCTCCTGCCTTCATACAGAATTAAGCCTTGGTTACCTTGAAAGATAACAAATTTTTTTCTTTTGAAAATAAAGCTTCTTTTATTCAAATA
Organism: Montipora foliosa; assembly: GCF_036669935.1. Lineage (NCBI taxonomy): Eukaryota > Metazoa > Cnidaria > Anthozoa > Scleractinia > Acroporidae > Montipora > Montipora foliosa. Next base: position 5,674 of record NW_027179418.1, on the reverse strand, counting down.
AGCAGTATTGCTTCATTTACGACCGCCGTTTTTTTTGATTGCCTGGTTGTGGGAATAGTGCACTCTTTTGGGACAGTTCCGTGGTTATGCTTGAGGTCCTCGCCTTGGCCAAAATCATGATAGAGATGTAGAGTTTGATTTAAGTGGTAAGAGGACAGGTAATTTTTGCAAAAATAAATCTCAGTGTTCTCTTCTTGTACATTATAACGCGTTTCCTTTGAGAAAGAAATTTGCTACGAGGATAACAGCGAAAAAAAGCACTGCTTTTGGTCGCGAATGTTCTACAGTAAAAACTACTTTGTTGAGAAATCAAAAGTCTAAACGTTAACAGCAGACACGGTGCAGCGCTACTCCTTATATCTGGCTAAAAAAGATCTTCCTTGTCATCTACTTTATTTTCCAACTCCGTTCCGCCGCTTTAACAATTGGATGACGGGCATTTTCGTGCTTCTGTCTCCCAAGTTGCCTCGTTCAATGCCTCGAAAAGAATTCTGTGTAATTCTTCCATTCCACGACAAAGGGAAGCCCCCCGATTCTCATTTCATCGATTTTTTTTTATAAGTGTCGGGTCACCCAGTCATACCAGTAACAAATACAGCACCGACCTGAAGATTTTAGCTTTTCGAAAACTTGCCCAAATTTGTATCGGTAAGTCCTGGAATTCGTCCCACATGAAAGGCCAGGAGAGACAACTTCACTCGTGAACCGCTATGTTTTTTAACAACAGATGCATGTTAGGCGTCCCAGTCCTGCATGAAACCATCTCTCACCTCTGTCTCGAGAAGACGCATAACACGCACGGTTTCCTACTTTTACGTGTATGCCTTTACAATCAACTGAAATCTCAATTATTCCTTGTAAAAGGTAACTAGCACATCTTCTTCATTTTTTTAGTAGTCTAGGTAGCGGATAGCCTGGAACATTAATTTACGCATGCGCTGCACGGAATCTTTTGAAGACGAAAGAAAAATGCAGTACCTCCAGACGTGGCGCTGGAGCCGTCCCGTACCAAACGAGTCATACCCCGGGATTTCGGCCCGTGCGATCGAACTTTTGGACGCAGTTGGGCCTTCGGTGCTTTTCTGCTAACCCGACCTTGTGTGCTCCCGGTACACGGACGGCATTGAGGGAGGGATATGTCGGCCCCTAAAAACCATATGAGACAAATCCCATCCCACGCCGTACTCACAGCTTCTCAGAGACCGCCGCCCTTGTCATTACAATATAGCGTCAAGATTTTGATGGCTTTACATATTCCAAGAGGTAAAGTCATTTTTAATCTGACATCTGGTAAGCACTGCAGTCGCCAGATTACAAAATATGCAAAGCACGCGCCCTGCTGAAGGTAACATACATACAATGCATAAACTTTATTTCATCTCGAATTTTCAGAATAACTACAAGAGCCAATGTCTTCGAGAACATTACATTTATCAACTAAAAATACATAGCATCAGAAACCCATAAGGGTTGAAAACGTGTAAACGGCCCCTTGCGTGCTGCGAACAAGCGTCTGAAGTTCAACTTGCTAAGTACCATATTTGGAACAACAAGAGCGAGGGGTTTTCCAAATATGGTACTTACCACTGCAACATTCAAACCAATCAGTTTTGGGCACTGAATATTCGGAAGCTGTGAACGCGCGTTACACTTTTCAAACTCTTATGGGTTTTCTGATAGCATGCATATACAGATAACATAACTTAAAATACATATAGTTAAGAGATATATGAATTCAAAAGAAAAGCCCCGGCCGTACAAAAATGCGGTCTTGGATTCCTCTCTTTGAAACCAGTAGACTCAGTGGTACTGACAAAATCAGGTAGCGCATTCCGCAACTTAGCTTATGACGATAAGAAAAAAATTTAAGACCATAACTGGGATGTTTAGGTTTATATTGGAGGGACAGAATGTAATTACCTGCGAAGATCACGTACTAAGAAGTATTTTTGAATGCGCTTATTAGCATAGAGATGTAGAGTTTGAACTTAAGTGGTAAGAGGACAGGTAATTTGCGGGGGGGATTTGGCGAGAGTAATTTGGGCAAATATAAATCTCAGTGTTCTCTTATTTACATTATCAACCGTTTCTTTGAGAAGAAATTTGCATACTCAGGATAAACAGGCGAAAGAAAGCACTGCTTTTGTTGCAAAATGTTCTAATAAACAAAAACTACTTGTTGAGAAATTCAAAAGTCTTTACGTGTAACAGCAGACACCAGCGCTACTCCTTAGTATCTGCGCTAAAGATCTTCTTGTCACTACTATTTTCCTCCGGCCCGCGCTTTAGAACCAATTGGATGACGGGGTCCAATTGTCCGTGCTTCTCAAGTTGCCCCTCGTTCATAGCTCGAAAAGAATCTCTGGGTAATTCTTCCATTCCAACGACAAGGGAAGCCCCACCGCATTCTCATTTCATCGATTTTGTTTTATAAGTGTCGGGTCACCCAGTCATACCAGTAAAATCAGCACCGACTGAAGATTTTAGCTTTCAAAACTAACCCAAATTGTATCGTTCGGTCCCCTGGAATTCGTCCACAGAAAGGCCAGAGAGACAACTTCCACTCGTTGAACCGCTATGTTTTAAACAACAGAGCATTTTAGGCGTCCCAGTCCTGCGATGAAACCATCTCCTCACCTCTGGTCCTCTGAGAAGGCACCAGACACGCACGGTTTCCTACGGTTACTTTATTGCCGTGTACAATCAACTGAAATCTCAATTCCTTGTAAAAGGTAACTAGCGATCTTCTATCTTCAGTGTTTGTTAGTAGTCTAGGTATCGGATAGCCTGAACGTTATTTACCGCATGCGCTTGACGCGAATCTTTGAAGACGAGAGAAAAAATGCAGTTACCCTCCAGACGTGGCGCTGGAGCGTCGTACCAAACGAGTCATCCCGGGATTTCGGCCCGTGCAATCGCTTTTGGACGCAGTTGGCCCTTCGCTGCTTTTGTGCTAAACCGACCTTGCCTCCCGTACTGGCATTGAGGGGAGGGATATGTCGGCCCCTAACCACCATATGAGACAAAATCCCACGCCTACTCACAGCTTCTCAGACCGCCCTTGTCATATACAATATACGGCGTAAGATTTTGATGGCTTACATATTCAAGGGTAAAGTCCATTTTAAATCTGGGCAGAGTGGTAAGCACTGGCAGTCGCAGATTTAACAACACTGCACGCACGCGCCCTGCTGAAGGTAACATACATACATGCATAACTTTATTTCCCATCTCGAATTTCAGCAGATAACTACAAGAGCCAATGTCTTTCGAGACATTACATTTACCACTAAAATACATAGCATCAGAAACCCATAAGGTTGAAACTTGTAACGAGCCCCTGCGTGCTGCGCACACACGTGACTTCTGAATATTCAACTTGCTAAGTAGCCATATTTGGAACAACCAGAGCGAGGGGTTTCCAAATAGGGTACTTAGCACTGAAACATTCAACCAATCAGTTTGCACTGGGGTAATATATCGGAAGCTGTGAACGCGCGTTACACGTTTCAACTCTTATGGGTTTCTGATAGCATATACAGATACATAACTAAATACATAAATAGTTAAGGATATATGAATTCAAAAGAAACAGCCGGCCGTAACAAAATGCGGCCCTTGGATTCTCGTCTTTTGAAACCAGTAGACGCAGGTGGTAAAACGGACAAAATCAGGTAGCGCATTCCGCAACTTAAGCTTATACGTAAGTCAAAAAAAATTAAGACCGTAACTGGATGTTTGAGGTTTATTGAGGGACAGAATGTAATTACTAGTGCGAAGATCACGTATAAGAAGATTTTTGAATTGCGCTTATTGCATAGAGATGTATGAGATTTTTGACTTAAGTGGTAAAGAGGACAGGTAATTTGCAAATATAAATCTCAAGTGTTCTCTTATGTTACATTATACCGTTTCTTCTCTTTGAGAAGAAATTTGCCTACGAGGGATAACAGCGAAAGAAAGCACGGCTTTGTTGCAAATGTTCTAGTAACAAAAACTACTTGTTGAGAAATCAAAAGTCTTACGTTAACAAGCAGGAACGACCAGCGCTAACTCCTTAATCATCCTGGCCTAAAGATATTCTTGGTCACTTACTTTTTTCCTTCCGTCCGCCGCTTTTATAACAATTGGATGACGGTCATTGATCAGTGCTTCTCATGTTGCCTCGTTCAATAGCTCGAAAAAGACAATTAACAAGAACAACTGGGTAATAATCTTCCATTCCACGACAAGGGGAAGCCGCCCCGATTCTCATTTCATACAAATATCGATTTGTTTTTTTAAGTGTCGGGTCACCCAGTCATACCAGTCAAATACAGCACCCGACTGAAGATTTTAGCTTGCAAAACTTGCCCAAATTGTATCGGTAGGTCCTGGAATTTCGTCCACAGAAAGGCCCAGAGAGACAACTTCACTCGTGAACCGCTATGTTTTACAACAGAGCATTTTAGGCGTCCCAGTCTGCATGAAACCATCTCTCACACCTCCTGTCTCGATAAGACCCGACACGCACGGTTCTTCTTACGTTTACGTTTATGCCCGTACAATCAACCCAGTGAAATCTTCAATCTTTCTTTGTAAAAAGTTAACGAGCATCTTCATATTTTTTTTTGGTAGTCTTAGGTATCGGAGTAGGCCCTGAACATTTATGCATCCTCTGACGAAAGTTTTTTTGAATACGAGAGAAAAATGCAATACTCCCAGACGTGGCGCTGGAGCGTCGTACCAAACGAGTCCATCATCACCCGGTAATTTGGCCCGTTCGAAAATCGCTTATTGGACGCAGTTGGCCTTTGCTGCTTCGTTGCTGACTGACGTTGGCCCTCCCGGTTACGGTCATTCGAGGGATGGATATGTTGGCATATAGACAAATCCCACGCCTACTCACAGCTCTCTCCAAAAACGGTACCGCCCTTGTCATTACAATTTAGTCGTCAGATTTCGAGCGTGAAATATTCATATTCTCCTATATTGTGCAAGGTGGTCATAAAGAAGACTGAAAAGTGCGCAAAAACCTTATAATTAACACAGGCGAAAAGTTTATATCTTAGAAGTGACATTTGTTGGTTGCTGCACTGAGGGCCGTTGTCCTTCGCTCAAACTTCTTCATATTGCCACAGAGATGGTTTTAATTTGCGGCCGTGAAAGTAGATGAACACTATTATTTTTTCTTTCAACGGACCCTTTTTTTAAGGCCACACCGCACACTAGGGCGATTTTTTCGTCGCATAACTGACTGCAGCTTTTTATCTGTGAAAAATCGGCTGAAAATTTGTCGGGCGAACCAGCTTGCCGCACACTAGCTGACTTTTTGGCGCAAGCAACTGGGCCTAGGCTTGCGCCCGATTCATCTTGCAACACACGTATTCTCTTTTCAGGTGTCCACCTGCTCGAAGAATCTGTTCGAATCTCCGGCAGGTTGAAAAGACGCTTGCTCACGTGACTTTTCTGACAGTGTTTTTCCTCATTCCTAATTGGTTGTGTGGCGCGCGCCGGAGGCTCGACAAAAACATTTTGCGATCTAACGCTGCCAGATAGCGGTTCCGACCAAATCCAGTTACTGTCTCAGTCTTGTCTGAATTCATCGCACGCTAACCGACAAGTGAAGAGTTTTTTTCGTTGGGGCCGACAAAAATCGGCCAGTGTACGGTGGCCTTTACGGCTAAAGACGTGG
>NW_027179417.1:17500-29489 GCF_036669935.1 Montipora foliosa | reverse complement strand
GCGACCGTCATACTGCTAGGTTCCAGGACTTCCCGGTGGCAAAAAGCTGTACAACGTACAGATCCTATAGTTCTCACTCTGTTTCGAGGATTTTATAGCATCGTAATCGGCAGGGTGCTCTATAAGTTAAAAGTTTACTTAAAGGTAGCCATGGATAACTTACGCGCGAAATTCAAATTACAAAGCGCAATGAATTTGGTTTTCGAATCATTCGTGCGATTTCACTATGGATGTGAATGGCGTCCGCCGATCGCGTTCACATTCCGATCTTCCGTGGTCGCTTTCAAGAGTCACTAGCAAGGATCTCGACCCTGGAAAACACTGGTATGTCCTAACGTCGAGGCTCTGTGGTGTTAAACCAAATAAACTTGCACAAAATGAAATTTTCCGCCGTTTTCCGCGGAAATACGCTCTGTGCCACTAGGCAGATCTTAAGCCCGCCAAGCGAGGTTTCTAGTTCAACATGCAGCCAACCAAGCTTTTCGTTGTCTTTTCGTTTAGCCTTCTCTCTGCTTTACTTCGACAGCGTGATCTTGGTGCAGTTGGGTTTGTGGGATCGCCTGGATAGACTGTTTCACAACCTGGCTCCGCTGTAAGAGAGACTCTACTTCAAAATAATTGGTGCGGGTTTGCAAAAGAGCCAATTATTTTCAGTATTCCTTAATTAATAGCGGTCGATTAACAGCCAAGAATAACCTAGTCTAAGATGTGGGCGCTCACTAAATAAGGTTCTAGTTTGTGCGATTGTACTCCTTTGAATCCAAGAAAATTAAAAATGTGTTATGGACGAGTCCTTCAGTACATAAATCTACTTTCGCCCATAAGAGAACAAACTAAATAAAACTACAAAAATCACTCATATCGGTCCCGCTTGTGCCAAGGTTAAGAAACGAAGAACAGCAAAACTTTACAACTAATCAAGGCGAAAGTCTCACGAAACTCTGGTAAAAGGACGTTAGCTAAGCTTTCATATGTGCATGGTGACGCTAAAAGGTCCGATTACAAAACCAATAGGAAACTACATGAACATACATAAGCATTGTAATAACTAAGTTCGTTACTAAGACCTAGGCACGCAATCAAGCTAATCGATGATTGATTTAATAAAACTAAGACTTTGTCTAGTATTCTGTTGATGTTGAGCCTCAGAAAGACCCAAAGAGCAGGCAAGAAACAGCAAGAAACGAGCGAGAAACATCCTTTTGGTAGCCAACAAACGAAAATGTCCTGGGAGCATTGAAAAGATCGTTCGTACCCACAGGCGGTCCAGACTCGGAGAGTAAAAAATTATAAGGATTTGTATGGGAATCTCGATAACAAACTGAAAAAGATATTTACCCGCAAAAGTTCTCAATAAAAAAGCTGTACTTAATTGTCGTGGTGACTTTCTCGGTTTTTGTGTGTGTTGAGAATACTAGACAAAGTCTCAGTTTTATTAAATCAATCATCGATTAGCTTGATTGCGTGCCTAGGTCTTAGTAACGAACTTAGTTATTACAATGCTTACGTATGTTCATGAGACTTCGCCTTGATTAGTTGTAAAGTTTTGCTGTTCTTCGTTTCTTAACCTTGGCACAAGCGGGACCGATATGCAAGTGATTTTTGTAGTTTTATTTAGTTTGTTCTCTTTTGGGCGAAAGTAGATTTATGTACAGACAGACTCGTACATAACATTTTTAATTTTCTTGGATTCAAAGGAGTACAATCGCACAAACTAGAACGTTATTTAGTGAGCGCCCGCATCTTACTTAGACTAGGTTATTCTTGGCTGTTAATCGGCCGCAAATGTTCATCTTTTGATTTATTATACTATCTTGAGTAGTTTTAACGTAGTTTATTATGATTTGTTTAATCAATTTACGTTGAACGTGGTTATTTTGTCGAGTTATCGACTTAGACACTACCCTGGGTGCCAGAGGTTCTATTTTTCTTTCGCGAGGAGCGAGCGGTTAAAACGGAGAGGCGAAAAATAAGAACCTCTGGTCACGACGGTTAAGAATCTCACTTCGATGACAAGGTCGATGATTGGTTTTCATGGTCAGTGCCAGTCCTTTCCGAGTAAAAACAATCCATGATACTCAATTTCACTGGTTGAACGGCGATAGTGAACCCCGGAGGCCACAAAACCGGTTTTGAGCACAAGGAGTGCTTCGAAATCAAAGCTGACGGTAAAAGGCTGTGAATTCAAGCGAGCATTTAGAGGTTTGCACAGTACAATACACAGTAAATTCTGGATTTCGGAGATTTTAGAATTGAAAGCTGTTCAGGAATTTCATCAAGCGTGAGCATGTGTTTGTGGTCCTGCCATTGAACTGGATGATATTTCAACTTGTGCCGAAAGTTTGTTCGTATTTGCATCATCGTGGATTCATTATCCAAAAGCTGCCATCGTAGTCGTTATTTTTCCTTTGAATGCCTTGATTGATTCGCATATCCTAAAGCTGAAAGAAAATCCGAAAACCATGAACACTAATAATATCGTGTTTCGAGTAAAAAGCTAGTCACGCGTGCGAAAACTAAACCGCAACAACCAACGGTAATTAGTTTGTGGTTTCATGTCGCTTTTAATTGGTTGCTGAGCCTCAATACGGTGAGAGCAAATAAGTGAACGGTTGGCCAGCCGTTCAAAATTCGTTGTAAGCGAGACTCAAAGGATTTTGAAAATTTGAATATTTTTCGCTGTTTCTAAGCAATGGATGTTCGCTAGACCTTGAAACTTGGTGAAGGAGAAGCAAATTTATCCGTGTGGCCATCGCCGGAGTTTTAGCGTGACTGATGCCGGAGAAGTGTGATTTTATCGGCGAGATGTGAGGTAAGCTGGAAATTACTTTCCAGCCTTTCCTTTATTTAGGTACGAGTGACAACCTGGGAATTTGAGAAGTCGCTTAAATCGCATTCAATCAGGCAAATAACCACACAAAAACCGAGAAAGTCACTACAACAATTAAGTACAGCTTTTTTATTGAGAACTTTTGCGGGTAAATATCTTTTTCAGTTTGTTATCCAGATTCCCATACAAATCCTTATAGTTTTTACTCTCCGAGTCTGGGCCGCCTGTGGTACCTAACTGTAATATTATTATACGAAGGGTCATTTCAAACAAGTTTCAAGTTGGTTGGCTCCATACGCTTTTGCTAACAAGCGTAAAATAATAAAGGGGAAACTTTGGCTGACTGATGGTACATAAAATAACAACTTCATGATACCGAGCTGTGTTATCGACAAACTTTCTACGGCGCAGTGATATATATAGCTTTTGCCTCCTCTTGTCTATATCTTTATGACCTACCTTTAACGATGTCCTGTATGCTAAGCTCTTGCGACTGAAGAGAAGAACCCAGGACCAGCAATAAAATCAAAATGGATAGACTTCTCAGCATCTTGAACCGGAGTGAGCTTGAAATAATTCAAGGTTTGTTTCTTGCGTTTCCAGGTATGGGTCTACAACGCTTTCAAAGTTCTCTTGATATGGACTCGATGTAGGGCGATGGAGAGTATTGGAACAAATCTCATTCCACGATTTGTATTTAGCGCGGTTCATACCAGATCAACCAATTAAAGCGCAGTAATTAATAGGGCAGCCAATCACAACAAGTTTACAACAACTGTGTTGTACGTTTCTACCGGGTTGGATAATTTATGAACAGCAATACCACGCGCGCAAATTAACGGCTAAGTGCGCAATGCAATCACTGTTTATGTTGGCGAGATCTGAGAGTGCAATTAGGAAATTAGCATCGTTAATTTTCATATGAGGAAAACAGTGAGAAGAAAACAGTCACTGAAAAAGTCAGTGATGATTACAACCACGCTGCCGCGGTTATTTCGACACGGGCTGTTTTATGCAATATTGTAGATAGAGGCGGGTGATATTTGTAATGCGTTCTGATGCATAAACTATTCCAAGCTTTAAGCAATGACCCAACCGTTCACTTGAGCCTCAATACGGTGAGAGCAAATAAGTGAACGGTTGGCCAGCCGTGTCAAAATTCGTTGTTAGCAAGCCTGGAAGGATTTTGAAAATTTGAATATTTTTCGCTGTTTCTAAGCAATGGATGCTCGCTAGACCTTGAAACTTGGTGAAGGAGAAGCAAATTTATCCGTGTGGCCATCGCCGGAGTTTGAGCGTGACTGATGCCGGAGAAGTGTGATTTTATCGGCGAGTTGTGAGGTAAGCTGGAAATTACTTTTCAGCCTTTCCTTTATTTAGGTACGAGTGACAACCTGGGAATTTGAGAAGTCGCTTAAATCGCATTCAATCAGGCAAATAACCACACAAAAACCGAGAAAGTCATTACAACAATTAAGTACAGCTTTTTTATTGAGAACTTTTGCGGGTAAATATCTTTTTCAGTTTGTTATCCAGATTCCCATACAAATCCTTATAATTTTTACTCTCCGAGTCTGGGCCGCCTGTGGTACCTAACCGTAATATTATTATACGAAGGGTCATTTCAAACAAGTTTCAAGTTGGTTGGCTCCTTACGCTTTTGCTGACAAGCGTAAAATAATCCAGGGAAACTTTGGCTGACTGATGGTACATAAAATAACAACTTCATGATACCGAGCTGTGTTATCGACAAACTTTCTACGGCGCAGTGATATATATAGCTTTTGCCTCCTCTTGTCTATATCTTTATGACCTACCTTTAACGATGTCCTGTATGCTAAGTTCTTGCGACTGAAGAGAAGAATCCAGGGCCAGCAATAAAATCAAAATGGATAGACTTCTCAGCATCTTGAACCGGAGTGAGCTTGAAATAATTGAAGGTTTGTTTCTTGCGTTTAATTCCAGGTATGGCGGGTATACAACGCTTTCAAAGTTCTCTTGATATGGACTCGATGGAAGGCGATGGGAGAGTATTGGAACAAATCTTATTCCGCGATTTATATTTTTATGCCAGCGGAAAGCGCGGTTCATACCAGATCAACCAATTAAAGCCTATTAATTAATAGGGCAGCCAATCACAGCAAGTTTACAACAACGGTGTTGTACGTTTTTTCCGGGTTTGATAATTTATGAACAGCAATACCACACCCGCAAATTAACGGCAAAGTGCGCAATGCAGTTACTGTTTATGTTGGCGAGATCTGAGAGTGTCATTAGTAAATTAGCATCCTTAATTTTCATATGAGGAAAACAGTGAGAAGAAACAGTCCCTGAAAAAGTCAGTGATGATTACAACCACGCTGCCGCGGTTATTTCGACACGGGCTGTTTTTAATATGCAATATTGTAGATAGAGGCGGTTGATATTCGTAATGCGTCCTGATGCATAAACTACTCCAAGCTTAAGCAATGATCCTGTCTTCTTACTTAATTTGCAGGCTCTTTTGCTACAATGAGCGCTCAAAATTGGCCTCTTTATAGGTCAAGTGAGGTAAATTCCATTTCATCTTAAAGTGGTTGCAAATTAAGTCGGAAGCGATTTTGACACCATTTTGGCTGTCACGCAATGAATACTTCGTTTGACAAATTAACTTGTAGTTTAATAAGAAACAAGGACGCCTACAAGGGAGTATCCCTGGAATGCACAAACAGTTAACACAAATTGTTCAGTTACAGTAAACGTCAACTACAGGTAAACTTCGGAAAATGGTGAGAGATTACCAGAAAGATAAATCTGTAATATAACTTGAAGTTGTTTGTTGTAAAAACTCATTATTAATGTTGCTAAATTTGCAAATGCAAACAACGAAGCCTTATTGGCAGATTATCAGGATATGGGTTTTTTTAATTTACATATTTTTTACGCTAATCTCAGGTAAAAAATGAACAAAGGAGTTTTATTCTCTACTTCAAAATGCTTTTCAAGGCTGATATTCGGTAAAACTTTACATTGAAAGAAGTCAACTTTGAAAAACAAAAATAAGCAAAGGAAACTTTCACCAAAAAGTTGAAAGGATGAAACAAAAGTTTGCGGTAATCCTGGATTGAGGTCATTGGCTTTCAAACAACCGGACCCTGTATTCGAAGTCCGGTTCCGTAATCCTGGTTTAGTTCTTTGCAAACTGCTTAAATCTGCCGTGGCGAAGACAAGAAGACAACATCTGTATTACATTTCTTTCAATGCTCAAACTCTAAAATTCCTTAATTGCGTGTTCTATAGTCCAGTCCAAAATTCTTATTTTACAATTTCATAATCTTAATTTCAGTATTAGAGTAACTTGGTACCAAACATTTCACAATAACTTGAAATCTCCTTAAGAAAAAAAAGCTTAAATCCAGTAGTCCAGTCCGGGTTTAAACCGCCAAAACTCTCTCTATCATCGATTCAAAACTCAACAAAAGCCACAAGTTGTAAATAGTTCTAAGAAACTACAAACGTTCGTCATGGTTCTACACTCGAGCTGAACAAAAAACCATCAAAAAAGAAACCAAAAAAACCCTTGACATCACTTCTCGAGAGAGCAGACAAACAGCCAAAACTGTTTTGCGCCTGCCCCTTACGGCACCGAAAGAAGTACGGTTTTAACCGTACGTAGTACAATGGTACTTGACCGTTGCCCTTGGCCGAGAAACTAATCTTAGCCAAAAGGCCGAGAAGCGATCAGGATACCGGATAATTAGATAAAAAAAATTGTGGGGATACGAGATTTTTGGCTGGGGGAGGGGTGGGGGTGAATGGGAATTGAGGAGATACGAGATATTTTTTAAGGTAGGAACGCATTGCGTACATGTGGTAGTGCAGTAACTTGACAGTGTTTTTTTCCATAACTGTTAACTGAGCTGCGTTTTGTTTTTCAGGAGATTCAAGTTGTCCTTGCGTAATATGTAGTTGTAATACACTTCTATTGTATATTGTTTTGGTATCGTAAATTATTACAGTGCCATGGTAGATATCTTTGCTAAATACCCCTGAAAAGACATGTGGTTCAGTAAAATAGTAAACCCAGAAAGATTGAAGAAAATAAAAGGAAATCGAGAAACATTTGGCTTCAAGGCTGACATGTTGATCATTTACAACTTCTTGTTAACCACAGGCTTAAGATATGACAGCTATGGAAAACCATTGTTCACAGAAGTGAAGACCTGTTAGGTGGGGTTAGTATCTAAATGGGTGACCTCAGAAATATACCACTTTGTAACAGAAGCATAGGACCGAAAATTCTATTTTAACGCTCAAAAATGCGAACTAAGCAAGGTACAGATTTGGTAACCTGCAAATATTGGCGCAAAAGGAAATAAATATTGATATGTAGTTTTTAAGGAGAGCAGAAGGAACTTTAAGGAAGTGTCGATCGAGAATAAAACAATTTGCCATCAGTAACAAAATTTGCGAGATGAAAACATCATAAATTTTGTGCCACGAATATAACAAGTTACCATCAGCGAAAAACATTTCGGGAGTCTTTTGTTACGCTCAAATTTTCTATCGTACTTTCGGCCGTACAAGTAAAATCACAAAATCGAAATTGACATCGATTTTTAGCGGTCACCTGTGATCAAGTTTAATACCTTGCGTGTTTAATACTGACAACTCATGAAACAAAGGATGCATCTGTGACAAAATGACGGCAAGACACCGGGTTTTTGTTAGTTTGCTATTTTTTTCTTTCAAGTTTTATAAAGTTCGTCCTGGTTCGACAAGATACATAAGCAATTTTAACACAAAGATCGCAATCGTTGATGCTAGTCTACGCTCTTTTTCCACACAGTATTTTACAAATATGGCCGCGCGAAGTCAGCCATCACAAAAATTTTTTTTTTTTTCTCAAAAAGTATTTTCAGTTAGCGATCAATGCGTAATATGCATTATGGTACGGTGGCCCACAACTGTCACGGCAAAATAAAATTCAGAACAACAAATTGAAATTACTTCCGGCAAACTACGAGTAATAAGAATGTTTTTCTCATAAAGGAAGCTCTAATTATAAACCTTATTAGCATTTTTCACGTCAGCAAACACGTACCCGGTTCAGTTTGAAGAGGAGAGGGGGGGGGGGGGGGGGGGAGAAGTTGATCGACCCCCCAAGGCTTTCGTTAAATTAGTCACAGTAAGTGACTGAAATGTAACCCGGCATGTACATGTAAAAATGTACTCGTGTCGTGTTAGTCATGATCCATTTTTACTTGTATATGGTTGCATTTAAGCTTTCTGGCTTGATTTTGCACTGATTTTTTGCCATTTCTCATAACCAACTAAGGTGAAATAGCGAAATCAAGATAGCGGATCTGATGACGTCATACGACGTCATTAACTTGACGTTTCGTATGTTTCGACATACATCTTCAGAAGTGACCGTTTGGAAAAGAAGTAAGAACTAATTTAAATTAAAGAGAAATAACTAATTAACAACAACAATGACAGAAGCTGAGAAACATTTGCATATTAAAAGCCAGGAAACTCAGTGGTAGGGATATGGAAATGGAAATGGGGTTTATTTACCAATGAAACACATTAAGAGGGGTCAGGAGCTTGTTCAACATGTGTCCGTGCATTCCGGAACGAATTGTAATTTGGCAGTGTTGCTTTTTGAGGAGAGGGGAAAATTGGAGTACCCGGAGAAAAACCTCTCGGAGCAAGGAGAGAACCAACAACATACTCAACCCACATATGACGCCGGGACCGGGAATCAAACCTGGGCAACATTGGTATTACCATGTTTTAGGTTTATTGAGGGACAGAATGTAATTTCCGCGAAGATAATGCATATGAAGACTGAGGACGGGAGAGAAAACGCATCTTTCATATAGGCAGGAAAACACTTTAACAAAAAAAAAAACAACAACAACAACATCACACTTTTATACAGTAATATGAGGAAATTTTGAATGAGCTTATTGCACAGAGATGTAGAGTTTTAATTAAGTGATAAGAGGACAGGTAATTTGCAAATATAAATTTTAGTATTCTCTTATTTATGCGATTAGCTATATTAATAATAATAATAATAATAATAATAATAATAATGAATACTCCTTACATGGCGGCCGTTTACACCATACATCTTTGATATTGAACATGCATTATGGTCAATTGACACCTGTCAAAACAAGATATCCGCTGACCAGTATCATTTGACCCTATCGGGAGCACAATTTTAGAGCTCATCGAGGTCAGTTGTTTTTTAAGTTGAAGGCTGACTAGGTACTAGTTTTCGATTGGATCGCAGGCTCAAACGGGGTTAACTTTTTGTAATTAGGAAACCTGAACATAATTTTCGCGCGCTTTCTATGGCTCAACGCGGCTACACGGCCATACTACGTGTTTAGGTGTAAAACGGTTGGGAAAATATTTTTTCCTGCATTTTTCGCCGGTTTCAAACTAGGTTTGACATATATAGCTGTGGTCAGGACCACACTGGTGGCTACGCAGTTATTCCAGTCAAGAATCAGAGGGATATAAACTTAAAACTGGGTGTTTCGTTTTAATTTGTTTAAAGAGCTGCTTTTATTGCAATTTTTGGCATATCTTGAGAAGATTTTTAATTTTGAATCAGATAAGGTTCAATGATGCGACCTATTTCAGAAGAGAAGAAACGAAAGAACTCGTTTTAGATAGTTTAGTTTGGTTTTCTTTATTTGGTTCAGTTATCGTGAAGGTTAACGGGTAATACTAAACAAAAAACAAACAAAATTGTTTTACAACGAAAAAGGCAAGGTGAACACCATAACGCCAACCCAGTGGGGCCTAGACATCATGCATGCGCACAACCATTTCACCCGATTAATTGGCAGCCATGGATTACTGTTTCAGCCTTGCATGGCGTAGCCAAGATAGAAGGCAGGTGTTTTAGACACCTCTTTAACTGGCAGCTTCACACAACAAATGTGGTAAGCTGGGTTGGGAACAGCACTGCAGTTCTTCCACGGCAAGCGTGTGGGAAGGTGGATTCCTTGTTTAAGTAAGGCCAGTAAGAATAACTAACCCTGGAGCTCCGCTTTTAGGCTTGGCTAAGGTCATCCTTTTTTGGTTTTACTTAAGCGATTACGCTACATCTCTCTAATATTGAAAGCTGTTGAAGTTAAAGTATTGCGTACCCTGTCTTTCCCGTATTTTTAAAGTTCTGGTTATTTTTTTAGAGCTAGGCTAAAAGAGGAACTTTGTTACTAAACTTGCATACTGGTCAATTATTTTATAAGGATAAGTACGTTATAGCGAATTTTGCAAATGAAAAGGGTGTCATCTGACGAAGCCATTTCAGATGAAAATTGTCGTGAACGCCATTGAAGATAACAACAACAAGAGAAGAGTTGACGCGTTGTTGACTAGAAAGCTCCGGGCCTGACCTACAAAACAAAAAGAGTTAAGGTAAATTTAAGAATTGTTGGCTGTGGTCACGCAACGCTCCTCCTGAGGGAGGAGCGTTGCGTGACCACGCAAAGAACGGCAGCCAGACCACATGAGAAAATAATTTCACCAGTAGAACCATTGGAATGACATCATTTTCTGTTGGTACCAATGGTACGATTGGTACCAGTAGACCATCATAATTGGGAAAATAGTGAAAGTCCACTTAATGAAATGCATATTCACCAACAGAACCATTGGAATGGCATTCTTTTCTATTGGTACCAATCCTACCATTGGTACCAATGGACTATCGGAATTGACGAATCGTATCCGTTTGTGTATATTGGACATGACTAAATTGTGACGCCGATGAACAATAAAGTAGCTGCTATTTCCAAAATGATGGAATTACCTGGTGATACATAACCTTGTCTTGGAGAGTAAATTTTTGACTCAGCAGAAACAATGGTCAACCCCGGGGTCAAACTCAAGAGTTCAGGCGATTGTGATCTTTGTTTTTGACGTTGCTCATTTATTGTCAAACTCTATAACACTTGACAGAAAAAGAAACTTACGAAAACCCGGTACCTTGCCATCATTTGACACAAAATTAATCACGGCGCCCACTGAATTCCGGCGATGTCACCTTCGATTTTGCGATTAATTTGTGCAACCAAAAGTACAATAACAAAATTGAACGTAGCAAAAATCTCCCCAAAATGTTTGTCGCTGATCGTAACTTTTTATATTCTATATTCACGGTTCAAAATTAATGTTGTTTTCATGTCGTAAATATGTTATTCTCGATCGACCGTCCTGGAGACGTCCTTCTGCTCTTTCTAAAAACTGTGTATCAATAGTTATTTACTTTTGCATCAATATTTGTTTTTGCATAAAGCAAGCTAACAAAATCTGTACCTTACTGAGTTCGCATTTGTTAGCGTTAATAGTATTTTCGGTCCGATGCTTCTGTTTTAGAGGGGTCTATTGTTTTGGTCTTAAGCCGGCAGGGCTTAACTTCAGTGACCTTTAGTATTACAAAGCTGTCAGATGCTCAGCGGGCATGCTTAAACTTGTGGTCAAAAGTTTATCAACATGTCAGCCCAGAAGCCAATGTTTCTCACTTCCCATTTATTTTCTTCAATCTTTCTGGGTTCAGTACTTTGCTAGTAACCACATGTCTTCTCAGACTATTTACCCAAGACTTCTACCATGGCACTACAATGATAGACAATACCAAAACAATATCGTACACTGTTAGAGCTACATATTATGCAAGGACAACTTGAATCTCCTGGAAGACAACACACAGCTCAGTTGACATTTTATATGGAATAAATTGCTGTTTTACTTCACTACCACATGTAAGCAATGCGTGTCTAAAATTTCCAAAGAGGACAGGAATTTCTTCTTTCCGACAAATGATTAATTAATAGGCTGGTAGCCAGGTTTTTAACCTCAGAAAAGGATCTGTTCGTTGTGCGAACGTGTGAGGACCTGTGAGCCAAAGGGCCTCTGCTGGTATGACTTCTGGGTGACCCCTTAAATGGTCTTAATGATCCCCCAACTTGAAAAAAAATTGTCTGGAACGGTGCACATACCACAGGCAGCCCTGTGTTCCCTCACGGAGGGTCTCGTTAAATTTAAAACAAGAACCCAATTCAAAGATTTTGGCATGAATTAAATGCTTAGGTTCATGTAATAAAAATATATAACTGCTTTAAAATCTGTCGTCTAATTGTTTTTGTCTGT
>NW_027179417.1:7500-10000 GCF_036669935.1 Montipora foliosa | reverse complement strand
TCAAGCATGGGAATTTGGAAAACTGCTTTGCCTTTCCATCCATTTCACTCTCTGGCATTTCACACAAATCTTTTAAATGAAAGAACAGCAGATTAATCCATGAGGTAAAGATCTTGCTGACACTAGACTCGCTTATTCCAAACCTTAATGACAAGTCAGTTACGGTCAGTCCTACCCTTAATCGTACAAGAACCATGAATAGTTCCTCTTCTGGAGTCATCTTGGCTATTCTAGCTGCTTTCTTTGGGTAAGGATCCTTTGAACACATTTCACTACCTCTCCAGTGTCTCATTCTTGCTATGGCTCCAACACCTTCCAGGTAGTGAAACAAAGCTGTAAAGGTTTCATAGTTGGGGAACCCAGTCCAAAATTGGAATTTCCTGTCATCAAGTCTTACTTGTTCTAGAAGAAGGCATTTTGAACGGAGATTTTCATTTTCCTCTTCAAGTTCTTTTATTCTGCAGTGCACCTCTAGCAGTTCATTGACTACGGATTGTTCCATATTCATTGACTGCAAATCTACCTGGCCCTTGCAATAATCATGCTCTTTTAAGGGATGGTCTGCTGGTAAACACTGACTCCACACTTTATGATTTTCTGGAGTACAAACCTCTGGTTTGGGACGCCCTTTTGCAGTTTCCGCATGCTAAACGAAAACGAAAAAACAGAAAGAAAACCGTTCAGAATGTATTGGGCCCGATTATTTCACACAAGGAATGTAAAATCAAACGTCCCGGATCCCCTCGTCAAAAGACAAAGTACTCCTTACCGGTTTTGGACTTTTCCTTCGGACATGTGGGGGTGCATTTGACACTCTGGTCGCCGCTAAGCTGTTTTTTGTTGACCTTGTAAGCTTTGGTTTCACATGGCTGTGTTTAAAAATGGAAGGACTGTAGGATACACTGTCAATTTCATCAGATTTCTGACCTCCAAAGAAATGCACGGAGCAGAGCCGCGTGTTGTCAGTCGGCGAGAAGTTCTTTCTACGGATTCTCTTCAACCAAACCTTTCTTCGGTTAATATCCTTTGGAATACGATAAAACTGCAAATCTCCTCTCATTTTTCTAGTATTAGAACAACCAGGGGCGCAACAGAAATCATTTTTCCCCATGTTCATACGCAGCGCTGTAACACGAAACCAAATGAAAAAGTTCTGTTTACCCCCCAAGGCGCGAAGCATTGTGGGATGCGTGAAAAAAGAGAATAATCGTAACTTGGGGCAAAAATACCTTTGAATTAGTAGGCACCGTCCTCAACTGAACCGACTGAACTTACTGAGTAAATGGTAGCCAATTTACAATGGATTTTAGGAAAACAGAAAACTAACTGAAAGCCAAATAAGGCTAGGGGTAAATATACTACCCACTAATACAGGATTTACCTAAGAGAAGAAGGAGTTTACCACTCCTACACAACAGGAATTAGGTAAGAGAAATGTGTGGGGATAACACAACTACACAAGCAAAAATATGAGGAAATTGAGTAACTATGGGTAAACAAGCAAGTAATAGTAATTAGCTAGGATAATGAAAAGAAGTTGAAAATAATTGGAATAAAAATAAACACAAAATGAACACAAGTGACCTAGTCACAGTTCAATCAAACGACAGACAAATAACTCATTACAGGTACACCCAGCAAGCTAATATCACTTAATACCTTGCAATGTTCCTTTTTAAAACCTTTTGAGCAGAAGTAATGAATCTGGCTGAAAAAAATTTTAAGGGATAAATAATACTGGTGGATCATTTGGATGCATCATTCGCAATTAATCATGAGTGACCGTGAGCACTTCAGAAAATAAACTTATTAGGAATTCTGACAAAAAGTAACGCAAAATTAATCAGAACTGGTTTATTACACATAAATTATTACTTGTTCGTGTTATAAAGAAACGAGAAACAGTGAGCAACTTACCAAAATGGATGCTAATCGACGCGAGGTCCTTGACAACAAGAAATAACTCTGCAAAATATGATTTAATGTGGTTATCCATGCATTATTGAATCTTGTAGGAAAACTTTTAACTTTCATAACAAAATCACTTGCGTAGTATACAAAAAAAATACCCCATTTCTCTATTGACTTATTGACTTTTGTCCCAGAGCCACTCTATACTCTATCCTAATCTAACTGATTGGTCTCTAAACATGAAAGCTTGAGGCTGATTACGTGCAGGATTGTCATAGCCTGGCTAATATTAATAAGCCCCTTTGTTTGTGATGAAGATACCGGTATATTCTAAATAATAAAGATAATTTGAACACCTGGAATATAGACCGTATTCCTAAATAGCGGTCAAGAAATTATTCTTTTTTCTTTGTGCTAATCATCATAACTAGCCTCACTTTGGAACAAAAATTCTTTTGAATTTTGCTCGTGTTTACGAGGCTAGTTAGGATGATTAGCATTAAGACAAAAGAATAATTACTTCACCGCCATTTATGAATACGGTCTATACTAAACAAACAAAATAATAGTATAATAAATAAACAAACAC
>NW_027179416.1:252500-273367 GCF_036669935.1 Montipora foliosa | reverse complement strand
CCAGCGGCACGTCCCCGGTATAGCCCAAATAAGGGAATACCTCCCACCGGGGCATACCAGCTGGATTAACTCGAAGGGTTTTCGTGAAAAGCAATCAAATCAGGCTATTTTAAGGTTGTAATAACAAATCTGCATCCTTGGATTCACCAATAACAAGGAACCATTGTAACCTATTTGCTTGCCAACCAACAACTTTGAATTAAAAGAACCTACAAACCACCGCCTGCGTACAATAACAGAAAAAAGTAGGAATCCTCACTTATGACTCATCTACGTATCCTCCAAGTAGTCATTGGTACGCTCGTTAGCGGATCTCTGGGGCTGACTGGAATCTTCATTGCAAGTTTGTTATAGCTTGGTTTGTAAATAATTTAATGGTTATGGTAAATAGGACACGAGGGAATTGGGTGAACTAGTAACTGTGAGGGGGGTAGAGGTGGGCATGAAGATACCTGTAACAGCTATGAAGTCACCTGCAATACACATCACATGCTGCAAAAGGAAGGGAGGTCGGGCGTAGAAACTGATTTGAAGTATCTAGTTGGGAACAAATGTCATGAGACCCTTCGATGGAAAATATACAACATCACCGAGAAATTTATTACCATCATCATTCGTACTCCGATGCGTATTCATCAATCTGAGAAAAAAGAACGTAGCGTTGGGTTGCAAATTTTTAAAGAAGCCCATATACTTATAATTACACTCAAACTCAGGTCGCGATTCCGTCTGTTTCTGGGCGAGTGGCGCGTGACAGCCGGTGCTCGGACTCGCCCAGATCCGTCCGTTGGCTTGGAGAAGCCCTGGCCTTACTCCGCTTGACTTTCCACCCCATCCTAAATGTCTGCATGTTGTTTCAACATGTTGAAAAAAAGGGACCTTACATCATTGTGACGACCATGGCATCATTTGAATCAGAACAGGCTAGAGGTTATTCATTCTTTTCCCCTCCAAATTGCACGATTCTCTCCAATAAGAGCGCCCTTTGTGAAGTATAGATCATTTGCGGATTGCTGGTTTAAAAAAACCTAGGTGGAGGTCGTTATCCTCTACTGCTGAACAAAAAAATTATGAACCTAAAATGGACTGCCAGTCATCAGTGCCCAGCCCAAAATCGGAGACGTCGCATCGCTCAAGAACACGTCACTACGGACCATTCTCCACGTGGTCGCTACATCCCGTCTGCCCCGGAGACCGTACAGATCCTTGTTACCTGATACCGGTCAACCCTCCTCCTTTACTCACTATAAGGTCTTCGAACTGTTGGATCCTGAAGTCATTCCGTCTCTCATTGTCTGCCCGGAGTGCGTACCAGTAGATCGCGTGTGGCGTTGTGTGCACTCCGCCGGGACAAGCAGCATGAAGGCCTGGTGAATAATGCCTCCACACAGTTCTCCACATCTAGCAACAAACATACAAGGTAGTTTTTCGTAAGATTTTGTGGAACGCACTACAAACCAAACACATTTTTTGATTTTGGCGAGAGAATACATTAATCAAGACCACTTGGTCGCAGATATCTGAATAAACGTACAAAATGCATCTTACCATTTCTCGTAAACTTAGAGTCAAGGCAATTTAAAAACTTACAATTTGGTGAGCCACACCAGACACGTTACACCCCAAAATGCTTCAACTTAGGATTCCGGTATTTGGGTTGTCTTGCATCCTTGGACAGGATCATCTTTGCCAATCGTCCATTAATCTATGGACTCTTTCCATGCACTATCCGCGTATTTTTTAGTGTCATCCGAAACTTAATATCGCGATTTTCTCACACAACTACAGTTTTCGCGGTGTCTTCCACGTGCTGCGTCCTTGCGAGCAGGCAATGTAAACGCGGCACTCCACTTACCCGTTACAAACGAGCTGTTTGATTGGTGTGTATGGGATAGTACAGAGGTTTTCATTGGCCATATCATAAATTGTTTAAAAAGAGGACAACACATCATGCGCAAATAGGCGCCGAATGTGTGAAGTGGTTTTCTGGTGAGACCATCCGAAAATTTTCCTAATTTTTGCAGAGAGAAACCCGCCCACCTTGTCAGGGTCCGTGTCCTACTTCTATCCACGATTGGGGACATAAGCCTTGATATGAATCTGAGGACCTTTTACAGTCTCACAACCGCTCTCTAAGGCAAACAAGATTACACGACGCGAGACATAAACGTCTGGCCGGTTTTTTTGCAGCAGACCCGAAGGCAGTTGACTTCCACCAGGAGTTTCAAATTACTAAGAACAACCACGCAAAGGTAAAGTAATTACAAAGTCCTTTTTGAAACGTGACTGAAACAGCTACGAGCCAGATTTTTCATATTAATGTTATAACTAAGAAACCGCAAGCGAAAGATAAGCTCAGCTCACATGCTGTAATTAAATATTGTAAATTACACAAGAAACACTTCTTTTTTGGTGTGTCGCACAGGCACCCCAAGCTCAGTGTGAGGGAATATCCCTTGGATTTGCGATAGGGAGCAAGACCTGAGACCTGACAAGATAATTTTACCGCAACAAATTCTCAATTAACAAAAGGTAACCTTATTGCCATTGTGGGTAGCCCCAAGAGCATCCCTCCTTTCAAGTTTTTTAACAGAGTTCGACGCAAATTGAGCGCCATTGTCATCCTTGGTTGTCAATGATCATGAAATAAAATATGAAGGCTGGAACACTGAATTCCCATGAACCCACCAAATGGGAATTCAAATCACACCATTCCTGGTTAAAATCCCTCCCTGATGGCCACAAAATTTCCCCGTTGTAGAAATTCAGGGGCAAAGGTTTCCGTCTGTCTTTTCATTTCAATCTGCTTTTAAGCTTTTTTTGTGAAAAGCCATACCAGCGACGTCAGGTGGCCGTGTGTGGTCCGTACACCAAACGATAAAATAATGGAAAAGAACCTGGGTGAAACTTTGAAGATGACATGGTGGCCGTTGAGTTCAGTTTTTGGTACTGAGTCCTTTGTTTGTGGCTTGGTAACAAGTCTTTGTCCTGGTAACATCATTAGGGACGACAAACAAAGACAAACCAAGACTTGGTTACCAAACTGAACTCAACGGATATGTGCCCAATGTCATATCTCAAATTTCTTGACGCTCTTTTCCATCATTTTATTGTTTTGTTGTGGGAACACTAACAAACCGCCTGATGTCGCTGGCAGGGCTTCATTATTCTTTTGCAGCGGAATTTGAAATGACAGAAAAACCTTTGCCAGTTGAATTCTACAGTGGAATTTGTGCCGTGGGAACATTTTGTTTAACCAGGAATATTTGGACTCTATTTGTGTGGGCTCATGAGAAATTTTCAGTGGGTTCAGCCTTGGTATTTTATGTAAGATTATCCTCGAGGCTGTTGACCAAGCAAGGAACTGAATAATGGCTCAATTTGCATCAAATCTGGAAAAAAACACCCCCCCTTGTCAGGACCAGGAAGCGACCTACAATGGCAATAAGGTTAGACTTCTTAATATGAGAAATTGTTTTTGTAAAAAAATAATATATCTTCTCGGGCTCCTCAGGTGCTTGTCTCTCCCATACAAATTCCTTGCTAATTTTATGCCATGACACTGAGCTTGTGTGTGTGTGGTCTATGGTGTACATTATTTTTAGCAAATGAAATTATGGTGAATGTTTTAACATACGGAAATAAAAGATAAATTTCAATCAAAACAACTAGTTCAATGTCGAATCTTGTGACCACTACAGTTTTTCTAGGTATGCTCGGGAAGTCACAGGCCAGCGCCTGACACGTACAGCAGCGCAACCATTAATTAGTTATCATTATCCGTTTTCCACTTAAGTCCTTGGGTTCCACATCCAATTAGAGTTTCTTGGTACTAGGAGCTTTATAGCGATGTAAATCTTGTTACATCACCTGTTGGTGATTATATGTCAACCAGAGGCTAATTGGCTGTTGATTCACTGAGAGCATAATAACTACTCTTTTGTTCTGTGGTTGGCACATTTCGATATAACAATAGAAAGGTGATGTCAATGTTTGTTCTTACAGGAAGAAAAGGCTCAGAAAGTAGAGTAGGAGAGTGGGCTGGGGATGGCGATGTACCAAGTGACAGCTATTGTAAGGTGACAATAGGTTTTCTTGAATCGCTTGTTAGTTAACTAACGCGATAAACCCAATGTTATGCTTTTTGGCATCTAAACACGCGTCTCGCAAGATCAAAAAAAACCAAGTACTCCTCCATAGTTTTTATTGGGCAAACTTTTGGAGTTTGTCTAACACTGTGAATACTTGGGTTTTAACTTTTGATGCTTTCATATGGACTGGTGCATGAACACATCAATAATAATTTCTAATAAAGTAACGTCGTAGATTAAACTTATTGGGCTTAGAATTTGGAAATATTTAGACTACGGATACCAGTAAGCTTTTATATACATCTTTAGTCCAGCCTTTAATGGAATATTGTGATATTGTCTGGTCCAATGCTGATAGTACCAGTCTTCAAAGACTCCTTAGGCTCCAGAAAAGGGGAGCGCGGATATTCTCCAAAAAAAGATCAGGGAAGATCGTACCGCAAATTTGTATTGTGAACTGGGATGGGTCTCCTTGTTTGAACATTGGAATTTTCACAGTGTCTAACTGTATTTAAATGCCTTAATGGAATTTATCCGCCTTATTTGAGAAGGCTTTTTTCTTACAATTCCGATGTCCACCATTACAATACTAGAAACAGAGCGAATCTACACATGGTTAAAATACTTCTAAATCTGGCTATAGGTCATTTGCCTATTCAGCTGCGAAATTATTTAACAACCTTGATTATGCCACAAAACGCTCCTTGACCCTTAAAGAGTTTGTAAATAACTATTGGTCTAAATGATTTGCAATAATTTACAATAATTTTTGCATAGTTTAATTATTTATTTTTAATGTTTATATTGTATTAAACTCATCGCCAATGGACGAGCTTGGAGATGGTGCCTGCCAAAGTGGGCGGCGATTCCGGGGCGAGCAACGAGGCTTGAGCCACAGGCCATGAGCAAAGCACACAGGCCTCCACGGCAACTCTGCGAGCGGGCCACCACCCACCAGGCAACCGTCACACTGACCAGGTCAGTGGAGATACTTACCAACCCTATACTTACCGAATCCACCAATGAGGGAGGGAAGGGAAGGGAAAAAAGCGGAACAACTGAAACGCTTGCTGCTTGAAACAAACAGCATCTCACACAGCAGAAAACGACAAGCACGTGCAAATCGAGAAACCCCGTATGTCACCTCAATGCGCCTGATTCCCAGACCACCGCTGACCAGCATTGGCTTGATTTTAACTTAGCCTAAATTACATTTAGCCACATTTAAACTCATCGCCAATGGACGAGCTTGGAGATGGTGCCTGCCAAAGTGGGCGGCGATTCCGGGGCGAGCAACGAGGCTTGAGCCACAGGCCATGAGCAAAGCACACAGGCCTCCACAGCAACTCTGCGAGCGGCCACCACCCAAAGACCACCCCCAAGGGTGCTTGGAAGGCGAAGGGGCCGCGAACAGGGATGACGTGGAACCTGCGCCACCACCCAAACTCACACAAGCACCCACCCCCAGCTCAAGACACGACACCGGACGACACTTACCCGAGTACCATGAAGCTGATCATGAGATAAGACTGAGAAGTCTGCTAACCGAGGCAAGGTGAAAAGGAGGCACTAAAGCGAGGGCCGCCACAGCTCCTCCGGCCGCGAGGCATGAAGAAGGTTCTGCCTGATGTAGGAACTGAACCCGGAAATTGCCAAGGACTTCCCAATTGATTAAAGGAGTCCTGGCCAGACACCGCAGGCAGGCGCAAGCAAGCCGCAAGCGGACCCTGAAAAACGGAAGAGGACTGGTCCGCTTGATTTCCTGCAATCCGCATGATTTCCTGTGATCCGCATGAATTCCCACGTATACCCGGGTCACGAGCCAACTGAGCCAGACGCGAGATGAGAAGAGAGGGAAGCCAATGACTCGGATGGAGTGTGAATGTACGACTGGTAAGCTGAACTACACCAACGACCCAAGGCCTGAATAAGGTGATCGGGGATGCCGTTGCGAGCTGCCACCGTGGCCGCACCAATGCGAAAACTGTGACTGGAGAAATTGCCCGACACACCTGCTCCAGCAAGGATTTCTCTGAGACGAGCAGTGAGGACAGCGCGAGTTAGGGGCCGACCATCCTGGAAAAGAAAGAGAGGGCCACCCGAGTTCCCTCTCACAGCCAAATAGGCTAAAAACAGCTTGAAGGGCGCATAGAGGAAAGCGTCCCCGGCCAATGTGGACAAAGCAGCCTTTCCGAAAAGGGTCAGTCTTAAAGGCTTAAATCCGCACGCGCATGCAGGAAGGATTGGCGTCAGAGTCTACCGAAATGTCACCGACACTTAAGTGGAGTGCCGGGGTGAAACTAGCCAAATTAGGAACAGTAAATTCGGCAGATCGGAGGAAGCCGAAATATGCTAGGGTGCAGGCGGCCCAAAACATGCAGTGGTCAAAAATAGATAAATCCAAAGACCTAAAGATGATCATCAAAATGTGATCCGTAATAGGAAGGCGCTGAGCCTCAGGGGAACCTTGGGTCCGTTTGATCCCACGAAGAACCCGCTGCAAACGTAGACAGTTCACCAGAGGGTCTGGGAAGCCTTCTTCGATATGCAGGGCACGAACCGCTGAAAGGTAAACTTTGATCGAAGAGTGCTGAACCGATCCCGCCAGAAAAGTGGCAAAGATGCACAACGTCCATTCATCGGTGGGGCACGGGGAGCCACTGGGATGCAACTTGCCCAAATGCACACAGAAGTTGACAAATTTCCTCTGACCAGATGCGTAAGATCTCCGGGTGGAGTCAGCCAAACCATGGGCTAACAGGAACTGGCACTGCCGCTCTAATGAGAGCTGATCAATTCTTCCAGGAGATGAGGTGGAATGGACACTGGAAGCGACTGGGCCTGGGGTGCTAACCTCCGGAACTCCTGCCAATGAAAGCGGGACAAAGCGTCAGCAATGCAATTATGAACCCCGGAACATGCTGAGAGGCAAAGGAGAAATTGAAACGCGCCGCTGAGGCGAGAGATGGCGAAGCAGGCGCATTAACACGGGAATCCTGGATGTTCTAGAGTTGAGGATATAAACCACGGCCTCGTTGTCGGTGCGAAACAGAACATGGCGCCTGGCGAAGTGGGGCCCCCAAACATGAGCGGCAATGATAATCGGGAACAACTCTTTATAGGCGATAGAGTGAGAGGCTTGAGAAGAAACCCATGCGCCGCTGAACCACTCCCCATTGAAGTAAGCACCAAAGCCAAGGGAACCGGATGCGTCCAATGTAACTTCGAGGTCAGGGGAGGCCGACATGCCGGGAAACAACCAAAAATAGACGCCATGCCAAGAGGACAAAAACTGAAGCCACCACTGAAGATCCAGGTGAAATTCAGAATTCAGGCGGATTGGATGGTCCCGTTTACGAAAACACTGGAGCAGATTGATCATACGACGCAGGAAGTTACGACCGGGCCACACGACCTTGGCGGCATGATGTAAGTGGCCAATGAGGGACTCCAGTTCGCGCCGAGTACACCAGCGGCGATTCCGCCATGACTGCAGCAGCACCCGTAAAGCAAGGAGCTTGTCCGAGGGGAGACAGGCCACCTGAGCCACTGAGTCTAACTCAATGCCCAAAACAACTAAACGCGTGGACGGGCCAATGCACTTATCCGGGTGGAGTGGAAGTCCTAAGGAGCGGCAAACAGCTATGGAAGTGGCTAAGTTCTCAGCACATTGGTTAGTATCCGGCGGTCCTGCAGTAATAAAATCGTCTAAATAATGTAACAGCGCAGAAACATTGTGTGTATGTAGGAGAATCCACTCCACCATGTCCGCCACAGAATTGAAAATATAAGGAGCAGAGCGGAGGCCAAATGGTAACGCTAAATCAACATAATAGTGCTTCCGCCATCTCATACCCAGGAGATATCGATCAGATGGATGGACAGCTATGTTGCGGTAGGCTGCCTCGACATCAAATTTTGCAATCAGGGCACCTAAGCCATAGCTTGAGATCATACGAATGATCTGATCAACCGTGATGTATTGCATGGTAAACTCGTCAGGGTCAATGCCATCGTTAACACTTTGCCCACCGGGAGATGACAGGTCCACTATGAGCCTCCACTTGCCTGGTTGACCCTTTTTAGGGATAACTCCAAAGCTGCTAACGTGCAAATGAGGGAAAGGTGGGGAGGAAAAAGGTCCTGCAACCCTCCCAAGGGAGACCTCGTTAGCCAAGTAGCGGTCAATGACCTCGGAGTGTTGATTAGCAGAGGCCTTGTTTGACTTAGCTGATTTCAATTTCTTGGAATGCTGAAATCCCAGGCGAAAGCCATTCCTGAGGCCGTCCAAGACAAAGGCGACAAGATGTTTGTCCGGATGTTGGGACAACTTGGCAGCGAACACTTCAGGCTTTAAAGGGCTAACCACGGACACCGGGGGCAAGGAGTTGGAGACTGGAAGGAAACAGAATGAGAGATGGTAATTCCCCGCTAGCGACCCTACCCCCCCTCCTGAAGTAAGGGCAGCAACACAGCAACAGTGAGAAAAGTTTAATTCAACAAGCCCAGAGCACAACGGGGGCAAGCAAAGAAAACCGTGAAAATTCTAATAATAAAACTGAACAATCAATAAAGCATGCAGTATAAAGAAGTCTGCCTGCCATAAGGTGAAAAACTCAATACAAAAAAGACATGAACTAGAACGAAACGAAAAGCCACGAATAAGGCGCGAAAAAACCTACAAAAAACAAACGACTAACTACATAATGAAAGGAGTACGCCCAACATGTTCTAAAGTTCTGAGAAGGGTAAAACTTCTTGGAGCCAATCGTTACTGACGCCGTGCTTTTTGGCCAGCTGAGACACTAAATGCCGGAGACCGAGATCTGCGCCTGACAGAACTCTCCTGCTTACGGTCTGGTCTAGAACTGCATGATACGGAACGATGGGCGCCGCCACACGTGCTGCAACGATGATAATAGCGGCAAATCGTATAAGGGGCGGTGCACCTTCCCTTGTTCCAGGACATACAAGGGATCCTCGAAGAGCTGGAACCCACTGGTTCAGAGGAATCCGGCGACGTGCCGAGGTTGGGGCTGCGAGGAGAAGCACCACCAGCGTGAAAAGTGAAGAGCTGTGCGTTCATGGTCGACCAATCGGCCAACCGAGTCGCCGCAGCGTGTTCGCGAAAAGCTTTATCGTAAGCAAGCCAAACCTGTCCGCTAAACTGGCGAGAAATCCGCAAGATTAATAACTTGTACAATGTTAAATCTTTCCAACGATGAGGGAAAAACGACGTTAGGACAAGCGAGTACACCGTGAAGGCTTCCGTCCAAGTGGTGATATCCTCGATACGCGGACGAGGTTTCTTCGGGGGAGCTGATAAAACCAAACGCCCATCGAGCATTAACTGAGGCTCGGTCTCTGAGCTGACCAAATTCGCCGCTAAAAGTTCCGACAAGTCAACGAATTTTCCGCCACGGATTTGCGTAACGAGCTTGGCAGGAACGGGAGAGTAGCCCGGGCCCACGACGAACGGCTGATCCGCCAACGAGTTCACAATAGACAGCGGTGCAATGGATGGCGGTAATTGAGCAGAAACGCCACTTAATTTATAAAGCCTGCCCCGAAGACGAGACGATTGCCGGGACCAGAGTGTTAAAAGTAGATACAAAAGTAGGTACGACAAGAGGAGAAAGCCTACCTGAGGTTGACGAGCTTGAAAGGGAAGGCTGAAAGCCCGTTCCAGCGGCAAAAAACGTCGAAGCTAAACCGCCCAACGATGCAGATGACGAACTGGCGCCAGGACAGGAGACGGGATCCGCAATCGCTGGTCCCGGTTGCCTTTGCGAAGCCTGAACAGCCGACTGAACAGCCTGATTAATGAGTGACACCAGATCAGGTGAAAGAACAGCAGTTGAGGCCGTCGGAAGTGGATTTGCCGAAGCCGGAACGCTCACCAGTGGCGAGGAAACAACAACAGACTCGCTGGACTGCGAAGACACAAATGAGGACGTCCCGCTTGTGTTCGTACTGGAGACGGGCGCTGAGAGAGCACTGAGAGAAGAGAGAGCCGCTGCTAAGCTGTTGTTGGTTTGCCGGGCGGTCATAACGGCGAGGACGACGGAAAGACGAAAAAAGCGGAACAACTGAACGCTTGCTGCTTGAAACAAACAGCACCTCACACAGCAGAAACGACAAGCACGTGCAAATCGAGAAACCCCGTATGTCACCTCAATGCGCCTGATTCCCAGACCACCTCTGACCAGCATTGGCTTGATTTTAACTTAGCCTAAATTACATTTAGCCACATTTAATATATACATTTCTGTGTGTATGTTTTTATATTATAGATGCACAGCTTCATTGTAAATAAGTGACTTAGCTTTATGGATTCTGTGCTTAATAAAGTATCTATCTATCTATCTATCTATCTATCTATCAAAATAATTGGCTTGCTTCCCAAACCAAAAGCAAAAGACAAAACTATAGAATCAGTAGCTCTCGTAAGCAGGAACATTATTATTAGAGGCCAGTTATACTGGTGGTCTACTGCCACCTATCATACCACCATCTGTTTTGCCTGCCAGCCGGATTTTAAGATTGGGTTCACACTGCAATGCCAGCTGCATATTTTGCTATTACCAGTCACTTGTAAAATTAATGGAAAATGTAGTAAAACCCATACTTAGTTTGAGTACTTCTTTTAGAAGTGTAATGACAGCTACACTGTATGTTCATGTCTTTTTAGCCCGCCGACCACTCCTTCATATATCGGTGGTTACTGTTCAACTGGCCCTAAGTTGGAAGATCTTTATGATGAGATGGATCAACTAGAAAACAATCCCCCTCAGGGAGCTTCTGATGAAGTGCCAGCTGCTTTAAGAGAAGAAGAGGCCTCGCACATTTTTGATAACTACTCATTTGATCACACATATTCTCCAGACCTTCCTATCACTGCTTATCGTCAGCAAATTGTGGATACCATTGAAAGCAATTCTGTGACTGTTATACAAGGTGTGTTACAATGATAACGTTATACTTTATGAACATTTTTCTTTACGTGTAATTTTGAACAAAAATTTGTAAATCAGTGTAACAAATGAAGTAATAATGAGGTTCTGGAGTCATCTGTTTTTCACATCTTTTCTGACCTTTATAAACAACAAAATTTTCCCTGGTGTCTTTTCCTGCTGTTGTCATACCAGTAAATACGTGTACACGAAAAGCATGCCTCTGCGATTAGGTCTGTCGGGTGAAGGTGGGCCGTTAAACGCAGAAGCAAGAGGATAAAGATAGTGAGAATTGAGGGAAAATGAGGGAGATTCAGATTCTATTATCTCATCCTCATCTATTAGCACATTAGGGTTTTACATCAGCATAACAGTCATATTTTTTTAAGATATGAAAAAACAATTTTGTTATTGTCAATGTCCGGATCGAGTGGTCCGGGTTCGGGTCCTGGCCGGGGATATTAGGGCTGTTTATACGAGGGAAAATAAGCCGGGCTTACACTGGCCGTGGCTTACTTAAGACGCGAACTGGGCCATTTATACGAGTGCAGCTTACATAAGATGCGAAATGCTGGTATAAATGGTTCGCAGCTAAGTTCGCGGCCAACTGGTCCAATGATGATGTAATTTATCTTGATGTCTCGTTTTGGGGTATTTAATCCGGAGGCAAAATTTGCGACATCACAAGATAAAATGGCTTGAATAAGCAAACAAGCGAAGAAAAATTATTAAACTAAAAGTTTTATATGTAATCCAGTATCGATCCATTGAAGTCGTGAACAAACACTTGCGGTGTGCTGCAGAACTTACACTGGCTGAAGTGATGCAATTATCAAGTTGCTTTTATCAAGTTGCATTTTTCTCAGGCAAATGGACGGGAGCAAAAAGGAAGTCTGGGCTATAATAACAAAACAAGTGCATGCACAGGAGCCGTTCACGGCTTGAGCAAGCCGCGGACATCGCTTGAGTACGTTTATACGAACACTTTCACGTCCAAGGTAAGCCACGGCCAAGATAAGCACAGCCTAAAACCCCTAGGCCGGGATAAGCCACGGCTTGAGCTAGCTGCGGATGGAGTAAGCCGCAAACTTCGATTTTGTACCATTTAAACGGGGTGTTCTGGTCTTACGTAAGCCACGGCCAGTGTAAACCGTAGCTTATTTATAATAATAATAATAATAATAATAATAATGATGATGATGATGATGATGATTATAATAATAATAATATATTATTATTATTATTATTATTATTATTATTACTATTATTATTTAAATGAATAGACTGGCAAGGGATTAAGGTAAGCCCTGCACTTCTGCAGAAAACAACACTGCTAGTTACCGCTAGGATACTGACGAGAGTGCTAGATGTGTGAGCATTGGCCAGTAAACCGCAAGGACCCTTGGTCATTTGTTATGACCTGCTGCTATGGGGGAAATATCGGTGTAAGATCATCCTGGGAAAAGTGTGGTAATTCGGGTTAAAAGACCTCACTGGCTCTCTCGTAAGTTAATTTCCTCAATAATAATATTATTATTGTTATCTGCAGTCTTACTTCATCATAACCTGCTTCCCTTTCTCTTTCTTAGGGGCTACGGGTAGTGGTAAAACCACCCAAGTTCCCCAGTACATTCTGGATGAGTATGCCAAGAACCAACGGTATTGTAACATCATTGTTACGCAGCCTAGACGTATTGCGGCAGTCAGCATTTCCAAGCGGGTGTGTCAGGAAAGAGGTTGGACTCAGGGTAGCTTGGTTGGATACCAGATTGGACGAGACAAGTGTGTCAGTGAGGATACTCGCCTGTCATTTGTTACAACTGATGTGTTGCTGAACAAACTGATTCAATCCAAAAATATGAACCAGTATACTCATGTTATTCTAGATGAGGTACAGAATAAAGCAAGGGTTGTTTTTAAACACTTATACAGTGAGTGATCTAATAAGATCGAAGGGGTGATTGAACTTAGTTTGTAAAAAAATTGTAGTGCCACATTGTTGGGAATTGAAGTTACATGAAAATTTTGTTTTTATCAATTATTGAGGTACAGTAAATCAATCATTACAAGTTTGGAAAGACATGCAAGACAACGTTTTGTGCGCCTTTCCTCTGAGCAGGGCTGTCAACAAATTTGAAAGTAGAAGGCTTATAGTATTAAAGTAGGTGGCCATGAAAAAAGTGAGCTTGGCTCACTTGACTGAGGATGGATAAAATGTTCTTATTAGGGCGTGCCTCTTTGGCGTGGATGCCATGTTGTTAAATCAGATTTAGTGCAAGACTGGGAACTATTCAGTTAAATGTTCCAGACATTCCACACCATTCGCACAAATGACTGAGGGTGGGCAGTTTTGTCATGATTTCTCTTGTTTAATCCTTGTGAAACGTGCCGTCAATTCCACTCAAAACTGGGAGAAGAGTGTTAAAAAGTTTCTTGGATGATAATTTAACAAGTGTAAGATTTTTTATCTTGACTGGTGGTAAAAAGAGACGAAAGTGGCCTGCTGAAGATGGCTAATACTAGCTGGCGGTTTTGGCTGGTTGCCGGCCCTTGTTGACATCCCTGGTGTGACTAAGGGCTAACACTTGAAATGCCAACTCCAATGTCTTACACCTGTACTGTGGTTTATTGAGTGTTTATAAAGTGGGGTGTTTATCAGAAAACATTGATTTGACAAAGGTGCCTATAATAATTATAGGAGAGTGGGAAAAAAAAACCATAAATAATCTGTTGATAAAGGTAAAGTAATACTTTACCTTTACCAACAGATTATTTTTGTTTTGTTTTTTTTGCCCACTCTCCTATATAGGTGCCTTTGTTTTCAATGTTTTCTGAAACACTCAATAAGAAAGCCCTTCCCTTGCAGTGTGGTATTTATTACATAATGATGACTCTGTAACAGGATAAGAAATGTTCTGTAAATAAAAACAAACTTGACATTGCTTTGTGAAAATGCATTATAATCGCAGAACTGTTCGTCATTTTCGTGCCTTTGGTTGAGAAATTCAAAGTGTAGTGAAAGGAATATTTCATATGTATTGCTTGCAAGTGGTCTTCCTCAATGGTGCACTTTTAATTTCCTTCTGTAAAAGTTGGGGTATAATTGTCTTTATCTAATGTCAACCAGTAGTTCAGTCAGATTTATTTCCTGTTCAATCCCTCATGGCTTAAGAGGGGCTTCTCTTTTATTTCACTTTAAGCTTTCAAGTATATTGATTATTTTTCTCTGTGTCAGACTTTCTTGCACAAATATCTCAAGCTCACTTTCAGTGAGATTTGCTATCAGGTTGAAGCAGATCAGTGACCTTCTGATTTTTTTTTTAGGTACTCGTAAACAAATTAATCATGGGTTTGTATCTTTAGGTACATGAACGTGATCAAAGCACAGATTTCTGCTTACTGGTGGTGAAGAAACTGCTTCGAACAAACTCCAGACATGTGAAGGTGCATTAATAAAAATGACGTATTTCAATTCGTAACTGACCTTAAGACCTCTCTGGGAGAACAAAGTTTTCTCCTTTTTTTCTTTGAATTCTATGATTGTGATTATTTTGTATTCTTGTCTTTGTTATCGGATAGAAAGTTTTTTAAAGAATCAATGAAGCTTGAGAAGATGGAAATTTTATTATTTGCTAACATGATACACTGACACGGACACGTACCATACCAATTAGCCAGTGTTCAAAAATAGAGTGGTTTTCAATTGAGTGTCGAAAGTAATTTATTATATTAGTGAATTGCTTTGGTTTATGATTACTTCCCTCAGTGATTGGTTCAAAGTTCTCGCGCCATTTTTACAACCAATCAGAAGTGAAACCAAAATCAATCGTGGCTCGCGCATGCACATTTTCTCGTGCTTTGTGTCTGCTACATGTAATTACTTAGAGTTTTGATTGGTTTACCGAATTGTCTCCATCCTTTTTGATTGGTTGGTTTTACGACACTTATTTGAAAACCGCTCTACCATACTACGAAAACCATTGATCTGTAGAATGGTCCGGAATTACCATTTCACTTCCCCTGCCCACTTTCGTTAAACATTTTGATGAAATTCCTTTCCCACTGGCTTAATTAAGGTGTACTCGTGGAAAAATACATTTCAAAATTTATCTCTGTTTTCTATGACAATTGCAGAAAAACTTCCCATAAAGAAACCTGGAGTGAAATCTTCCCCTTTTTCGATAATGTCTTGTGTACTCTTCATTCTCAAGTCTTCTCCAAGAGCTTTTCCACGATTAAAGAGCCTTCAATAAGCGCTAAGTTCTGCTAATACATCTTAAGAATTTGAATTTTTTACAAGCGAAAGTGGGCGGCAGAGACACGTAAATTCCCACCCATTCCACAGATTGTTGATTTTCGTAGTAGATACTCTTTGTTTGTCCCTCCAAAATTTTGCGTAAGCATTGTTTCCAGTTTCTCTTGGGACCATTGTAAGCCCCAAGAGGAAATAAAAACAACGCTTATAAAAATGCAAAATTTTGGAGGGACAAACGAAGATTGTTATGGTATTTTTGATATTGGCTAATAGCATGGGGAGCTGATGGTACTGGCATGGTGTAGCATTAAGCCTGGTTTTCACTATTGAGGCATGCATAAACAGAAGAAGCTTATGCAAACTCAGTAGTTTGTTGGTTCATTAGAGCCTTTTGTTCGAACAATAGACACTAATTAACAACAAGTAAATGCGCCTGCGTGTGTTGCTTGTGCTTAATATGCTTGCGTCGCTAGTGAAAACCAGGCCTTATAATGTTGTTTGTGTGCAGATGGATAAACATGATATTAATTTATTTTAAAACAGTAACTGAAAATAGTTCTTAAAAGAGTTCTGGATGAGAAATTTCAGTCAGATTTCAGAAAGTTTATAGAGACCCGATTGTATTGACTACAGAATAATATAAAATTGCTTTTAGGCTACCACATGTCTTTCATCTTTGCATGATGAGGAGAATACACTGTACTAAATTCACTAAGCTGAGTGCATCTTGTTGTTAAAGCCTATAGCTAGAGGCTGAAAATATCTCACCCTATTTATTTCAGTCAGTTTTACATCATTAATTTTGTATCTCATACGTGTAGGTTGTGCTAATGTCAGCGACAATTCAAAGTGACTTATTCTCCATGTATTTTGCTGTGCCAGTGAGGGGCAAAGTAGAGGGTGCTCCAGTGGTTTCTGTAGAGGGAAACTCCTTTCATGTAGTGGAATGTTACTTGGAGGATCTTAAAGATATTGGTGTAAGTTAAAGCACAGATAATTAACAATTAGACCCAAAGCCCACAAGGGCTACGGGTCAATAGCCCATGAGGCGAAGCCGAATGGGCTATTGACCCATGGCCCTTTAGGGCGAAGGGTCTCATGACTATGTGTGACTATGACTTAAAATGTGCATAGAAGGAAATTTTTCTTTTTGTTTTCTGTATACTGGTGTAGTTGTGTAAATGAAAGAAACCAATTTATTCTCCACTATATCTACTAGTGTGGTTATGATTATGTATTTTTGTTACTTTTATCCGTTTATTATTAATTTTTATGGATTATTTAATATATTAATGTTGTAGTTCCCACGGGTATTATATTACAATAACAAAACGCAAGCGACAACATTGGGGTAAAAGGGAGGAACACCGTTCCACGAGCGGCATGACAGACGACTTTCGTAGCATGACTAAAAGCCTGAGATTATCTCCCTGATGCACGAGGCGACCCGTGCGAGGCGAATGGGGATAGTTGTTGCTTTTCGCCAATCTAGATGAAGGATAAATATACAGGGCTTCAGATAGGACGCGGAAAAAAATTAAAGATTATGCGGAAATTTTTGGCCATATTATGTGTAAACATGCGTTGATTATGCGGAAATTACACCGGATTATGCGGAAATTTGAACATTAATAGAACTAATAATTAGGCCCATCCAATGTATTTACATGCTTATGATAAATCAGGACTCGAAATTCCGACCAATACAGTCGCTTTTTCCCTTTGCAATTAAGATATCTGGCCGAGTCGCCAATTTTCGACCAGCATTCACCGTTAAAATAAAAGGGTTAGTAATGGACATTTTGCCGAAACTTTTGCTAAAAGAAATAAAGCGATTAAAAAAATGTTCTGTTTCTTGTCATGAATTTTGTTTCAATTTTGAGATATGGAGCAAAATTATGATGTGGTTGAACCACGATCCATTCCCTCGATCATTCACCATTTTCAGCGGTTTTTTACACATCCGTATTGCGGGCTCTTTGTTTTGTACAACTTCATCGCAATGATTGTCCCTACTTTACCAGAGTTCACCAGAGTTACAAAATGATGCAATTTAATTTCCTACTATAACTTGTGGCTAAATTTTCATACCTTGTATCTTTTTTAAAAATTTCGAGCCTAGGGTATGTTATGAAAAGGGTTTAACTAGATCTAGAGTCCAGGCTCATTCCCGAAAAATGAGTGGAAACTGCTTATGAACTTTCATCTTGCGAACGAAATGGCGTATTTTCTTCAATGTTCAGGAAAATAAGCGTTTTAGTCAATCTCTTTGGCTTTTGTGTTTGTGAGGGTGGTAAGCAGCTGCTTTATCACTAATATCAGGTATTTCTTCAGTTTTATGCGGAAAATAAATTATCGTAATTATGCGGAGGATGCGGATTTTAGGGAATTATGCGGATCCGCATCGCCGCATCCTGTCAGATGCCATGAATATAGGAGTCCATTCATGTCTCATTTGCATTTTGTAATGTTTAGGAAATAACGTAACGTATAGGGGATAGCTCTAATGAGTCACACTCCATTAACTACGTTTTACAACGCTGATGTAAAGCTTTATATAAGTATAGCATTTTTAGATTCTCTGTAGACTGAGGGCCACAAGTTTATTAGAGTATAAGGGATATTATATGTACTGTAGATCTATGTTGTAGTTCAATTTTTTTCTTGGTTTACAATTTTTCAAACAAGTTCAATTTGTCTAGTATTCGTTATCATAATCTGAAACAAGGAAAATCAAAATTGAACTGGTTTAAAAAATTTAGAACCAAGGAGAAAAGTAATTTGAACCGCTGCAGATACCCTCGTTTAATAAAGGCTTGATTAATTTTTGTAACGTTAGATTTTATAATCATTATACATTAGATATTGGATTAGTACATTTGTCATTACTTTGATTCAGTCAGCTTCATTTTTCTGTTTTTGCATTGGAGTTCATATACTTTAGCTACATGTATGGTTTTGCAAAATGTCTTCTGTTGATTGAGGAAAATTTTATGTTTCTTGCAGATGCTTCCTGATATCATTCCCGAGGAGCCAGGTGTTGATAAAGTTGGCTATGAACTTGTAGGACACCTCATTTGCCACCTGGATGAGTTAGAAAAAACCAAGTCATTAAGGTACAGTACTTAATTAAGCCTGCTTTCTGTTCGATAGAAGGCAGTCATTGATCAGAGACACGGAAGCAATATGGCAGATTGCAAAAAAAGGTGTGAGGTTCTGGGAGAGTGAGTACAGATAATCTCACAGTGTAAAAGAAGGGAAGAAGATGGGAACCAATGGAAGCTAAAATCGAAGAACTTTTAATAGACGACACACTGTGAGATCTGACAGAACAAAGTACATTTGAAACTGACCAACTAAACACTTAAATATGAATACTATTTAGCAGTGGGACTGCAAATTGTCACTAACGGCCATCTGTACGTAAAAATTGCACAAAATTGATCAAGAAATTAAAAATTGTCCCAAAAACAAAATTACCCCAATCTAAATCATCTGGACGCAGTTAGTAAAGACTAGTATATTATTATAATAATGTTTCTAATGTTACAGTAGATTTGTTTTCTACCAGTATCTGCAATTTTGTGACCATTTGAACACCTTGCAAGCTTCCATGTAAAATTTCAAAAACTGATGGTAATTAATACCAAAACCTCTTTATTAAATTAATTTTAAGAAATTACATGTATGAAATACCGGTAGACTTTTTCACTTTGACGTTTTTGGACACCTCTGTTTACCTACAGTAATGATAGAAATCTATTTACATGTATTTGGAAATAATTATATTCTCTAATGACTATTTTGTTAACACAAAAAACTACTTGAACTGAATTTCTCCTTTATCTCTGCCCAATTACCATTTTTTACTTTATTATTTTGTTATTCCATAGGCAAGGGGTGCCACTGGATCGTGGAACAGTTCTTGTTTTCCTCCCTGGTTAGTATATTTTGTCTCTGACAGAATGTTTGTTTCTGACAAAATTTTTCATTCAAAAGAACTACCTGTAGCAGATT
Organism: Montipora foliosa; assembly: GCF_036669935.1. Taxonomy (NCBI): domain Eukaryota; kingdom Metazoa; phylum Cnidaria; class Anthozoa; order Scleractinia; family Acroporidae; genus Montipora; species Montipora foliosa. The sequence goes on along the minus strand of NW_027179416.1, from coordinate 254,051 downwards.
TTTGCTTACGATGAAATAATAATACAGGTAATCCCTTGTATGAAACAACTCCAGTAACAAATGAATGAATGAAAAGAGAAGCTTTTTGAAGCTAAAGTTCTGAATCTTGCATCACAGTTGGAGAAATAATTAACAATTATTCCATAAGCACGTTGGATATGAGGTGATAGATAGCCAACGAGGCGCGTAGCGCCGAGTTGGCTATAATCATCTCATGTCCAGCAAGTGCGCGTGGAATAATAATTATTGTTTTATTAAAAACGCCCCCAAAATATAGAAAACTGGACTACAATAAAAATAAAAAGGCCAAAAAGATCACGCATATGCTTGCCGTGTTTGTAGATCATGGTATAATGGCTCATAACCCATGATGGCTTAGCCAATCAAAACTCTCGAATTTGCATTATCCAATGATCCAGTTTTTAATAATATTATTAATTTTATGTCCCACTGAATATAATTAACTTTCTAAGTCATTCAAAACAATTGCATACCACATACTGCTTCTTGTGTTTGAAATAAGTGTTTAAATGATTTTGTTTTTATTGCCGTCAATCATTGTACCTGAACAACTTAGAGAGTCAGAACTGTCTTTAAATTAATGAATTAAGTTTGTCCATTATATGTGCATCCTCAGGTGAATTTGAAATCAAACTCTTGGATCAACTATTGGAAGACATGTGCTCAGATCGCAGGTAAGGTTTTGTTTGACTTAGGTTCTAACAACTTCTAGGAACTTCTAGGAACTTCAAAGATCTTTGATGACTCATGCGTTGGCCAACAGTTGACCGATAGTTGACCAACAGTCAATCGACTGTCAACTAATGCATTGGCTGAGTTGTTGATCAATTGACACATTGGTTGGGTTGAGGCTTATTCTCTGAAGGACCATGCCTTTTGAAGTCTCTCTCTAGCTGGATATCGAGGAGGCTGTAATATCACCTATATGTAAAAGTTCTATTACACACAGGCAAAGGGTGATTTTTTTGTGTGAGAATTCTGCCAATTCCTTTCAGGTCTTCTGTGTTTATCCATTGACACCTCAAATGCCCTAGGAGACCCCGAGTTGATGAGTAAAATAGTCTGGTGTTAGAGTAAAATCTGTGAAGTCTCACTCCCAGGTGTCAGGGGAGTTAACAGAGTAACTTATTATTTTTCATACACCTTCTCCCACATTCTATGTGGGGTTGGCATTCCTGGTCAGTTGCTTCCATTCCCTTCCAATTCTCCACTCATTGCCTTCAAGTCCTTTATCCCTTAGATCTTGCCTGATATCTCTGTTTTGGCCTTCTATTTCCTCTCTTGTCTTCCACTTCCATTTTCCATCACTCTTTGTCACACACAACTCTCATATGATCAGAATACACACATGTACATGTAACTGGTATGACATTTTCTAAAAGAATGTGCATTTTGAGAGAGGAATGGTCTTGGGAGAGATATCATGAGAATAAATTTACGGTACATGCATGTAATAGTCTGGATATGACCTTAGGGAGTCATGGGGTCATCTCATTTATTTTGAAGTTTCCTGCCAAGAATCATCCAAAC
>NW_027179416.1:217500-247500 GCF_036669935.1 Montipora foliosa | reverse complement strand
GGACTGATGAATGAAAGAAATGTATATTTAAAATGCGGGTTATACATGTAGAAGAAATTGAGAAGTGATTGCAGAGGTCATTGGTTCAAACCATGTTGAGGCCACTGTGACGAATGTTTCGGGTTTCTATAAGAGACAATTGCTGAAAATTAATAAGTGTAGGGATCACTTCTCAATTTCATCTATAACCTGCACTTCAAATAATAATTATTATAATTAATAATTTCTTTCATTCTTATTAAATGGAGTTCTTCATAATAGTGGTTTCATAAAAATGACTGAAACAGTGATTGGCTAAGCATAGCTAACACTTGCGTGTGAGATTTGACTTACACCTCATTTATAGGATACTTTAAAACTCCTTATCCATTTCTGTAGGTCGGGCTGGTCGTGTGTCCACTGGATATTGCTTCAGAATGGTGACGCAGCAGTTTTATGAATCATTCATTCCACAATTTGGCATCCCTGAAATTCAGGTCTGTAAAGTGATTTAAGCTCTTGCTTGAATTTCAGCTGTAAATCACTATTAAGTTTCTTAGGGCTATCAGAATCTCAAACACCTGTAACACCATGCCATGGCATTTACTTAAGCTCACACTATTTGACAAAATTAATGACAGTCATGAAAAGTCCTCAATATTAATTTTGGAATGAGACCTTTTCAAAATCTCCTTAAATTTCTGGAAACTCTTCGAGTGTGATGGAGGAGGAAGTAAATGTTGTCTCATAGATCTTCAAAAAATGCTGGACAGGTGTTGAGGTCATATTTTGACTATTGCATCTTTGTCATTGGAACTAGCACTTCCTCAGCCTAACTTCTCTGTTCCCATTTTAGCGTTGTCCCCTTGAGCAGTTGGTTTTGCGAGTCAAACTGTTTGACATTGGCCCTCCAAAGGCAATACTAAAGCTGGCACTGCAGCCTCCTGACACAGATGACATTGAACGCACAGTTCTCCTCTTGAAGCAGGTGTGGGAACCGACTTGCATTTAATTTTTTTTCTATTAAATACAGCATTGCACAACATTGCTGCATGGTCAAGTTTCTTCTCATTGTTTTCTTGGAACATTGTCAAATCAAAACCATGCATAAGAAAACCGTCCAGTTTTTGTGCCATATGAATATGCAAGATCTCGGCAAGAGGAATATTGACCTAAGGCTGACCACTTAAATTTCTCAACCTTGATTAAGCTACTTAGGTGTGGACGAAAATCTCATCGACAATGAGTTTATTTATCCAGCTATGCATAGTCTGTTCTCTTGATATTAGTGTTCATACTGGCAGAGCTCTGATCAATGGTGCATATTTTATTGCTCGCTGAAGGTTGGTGCCCTGACCATACACATGAGGAATGGCATCATAAATCCTTGCGATGGAGAACTCACTTTTATCGGCAAAGTGATAGGACAGTTGCCGATTGATGTCCATCTGGGGAAACTGCTGGTGTTGAGTTATGTTTTTGGCTGCCTCGAGGAATGTCTTGTGATCAGTGAGTGTCAAATAATAAGCAAGAAAACAAATTCACTGTTGGCAAAAAATGTTACTGGTGTAGCCCAATTCTTTACCAAAACTTTAGAAGTTGTCTGTGAACAGACTTGTGGGTAAAATGAACAACAGGGAACAGGTGATTAACAAATGCCAACATTTTCATGAACAATCGGCCAACTGTTGGCCATTAGTACAACCTGTTGGCTGTCATTTGGTATTGTGAACTGTTGGTTACTTTTCGTCAAATATACATCTCTACAGAGGCAGGGTTTACTATGAAACAACTCCTCCTGCGATCGCAACTTTCTGCAAGGCAGTTCTTGATAATTAATTTTCATCTGATTATATGCATATTGGCATGTAGCAAAATGTTGCTTCTCTTGTGGATCACCAACCTCGAGATAGCAATCGCAGCAAAGCTTTGAAGTCTTTTGTTAATTTCTCTTGATAATCTGCCAACTGACTGATTGTTGGTTGACTGTTGTTCATTTTCTTGCCAGTTTGTGACAGCATGGTGTAGTGTGTTATCGTTTGTCTCACAATGTAGGCACTTTAGACGTTGATCGCGACATTTGAACTGCTTACTGGATGAGGTCGACTGGTTACACTCCACATTTTGTATCACATTGGTCGGCTGTGATTGGGGCATTTCGATCCTATGTTGTTTTACTGGTAAATTGATACAAAAGGTAGAGCGTCACCAGTCGACCTTGCTGCCTGGCAAGACTGGCAAGACTGGCAGTCGAAACGTTGTGATCTACATTTAAAGCAACTGCATTGTGAGACAAGTGATAATACTCTGACTATATTATTATTGTAATTACCACGATGACCAAGCGCAACCTTTTCATCAATATTGTGACAGCCCTATCACCAGTATGATATTGTAATTCCTTGGTTAATTGCTGTAACCCTCAAGTGGTATTTTCCGCTTATAATTATACACTCTCGGTTGTTATCCCTTCCTATAGTTTGTACGTACCGTAGTTCTTACGTAGATTTTCTCCAAAAAATTCTACTTTTTCTTGCTATACTATTGGATTGGTTATGTACTAGAAAGTTTAGTAGTTGATCTAAAAAGACTGATATGCACTCTTATTATTTACTGTTTGTGTTTCCCTGTAGGTGCTGCTCTATCTTTGCAGTCGTTTTTTGCCAAACCTTACAGAAGGGAATTTGAAGCTTACAGGTACAGTATGTGGTAAAATTGTTTAGTCACATGCAAAGAAAAGTCTTGTGTACGATCAAAATTTGTATCTTAAGGAGTGCCGAGCACTACACTCGGACACTCGGGAATAATAATTATTATTTGTGTTGGGAGACATGCATACATGTATATTAAAAGCAAACAGTTATTTCACATTCTTGGTACTTTAGATCTCTCTCCCCCCCCCCCCCCCCCACCATTCAATATTGGGGCTGAAATGGGCCCATTTTGGCAGCCTTACACTCTCCTTACACAGTAGAACCTAACATTCAACATTGAATGGAGGGGAGCGGGGGAATATGGAAGAACAACAAAAAACAAACAAAAACTTTTATTTCCCTGATACAATAAATATTGTATATTTTGGTGAACAAAAAAGAGAAAGGGCCGGCTAGGTAGGGAAGATTAACTGAAATGGAAAAAAGTGCATACCGGTCAGAGGTTTCATTAGGAAGCCGGTCACCGGCGGTATACCGTGGTCTGTTTGTCAGAAATTTGTCTCTCACCGCCGGCTACTCTAGCTGCCTTGATTTTTAATCAAACCGTTGTAAACGGTAAGAGTGACCGCCGCTTACATTGATTACCCCAGTCATCTGCAAAAGTTATTGAAACCCCTGATTGGTGTCCCTCATAATATGTCCATGGTTATAGTTCCCCGTGCATTTGAGTATGCATTTAACACTGAGGCCTCCATTAAATCTGTATGTTTCCATTTAGTATATGTAATCACATGATTTCAAGTGCAGTTTGGAATAAAATAAGCACACTTTATTACATGAAAACTGCATTTCTTGTTGTCTTTGTAAAAGTGTGTGAGTACTTACTTGAATTTATTCCAAACTGCAGGAGAAAAATCATGTTATTATACTTATTGATAACATACACAATGTTAGAAAAGATTCCCTAAAAGTACATGTATAGTTAAGTGATGTGTGTATTTAATCGTGCCTATTGTTCCATTAATACAGCAAGAAGATGGCCTGGAGTGACTTCTCATATAGTGACTGCATCACAGTTCTCAATGCTTACAAGGTGAAAATTACAGTTTATCATGTGGCTCATACAGCCCGGCAGGCACTTTCATTGTAAAACTATTGGAAAAATCACTACATGAGGGAGGTACACTTTAGAGTGAGGAGGGCCAGAAAAAGCCATTATTGTTGATAGGGCCCTGATTGGAATACGCGGTGCGATTTGAGAGAATTTTGTTGCTTGTAAACATCCAAGGTGTTTAAAGCCAGAAAAGCAAATACAGACAACATATAAGATAATCTTTCTGTGCAAATTTTTCTAACTTTTTTGCCCAAACTTCATCTTCTTGGTGCTTGTGAATAGCATGAAGAGCCCATACGATAAAATGCTTATTGACCGAGTTTAGGTCGGCTGGACAGGAAAGTGTTTGACCCTTGGTCATGGGGCATGGACCTTGCTACACTTGGTCAGTACGCCATGACCTCCGGCCAAATGAATGCCCATTCTGCTTTCCCACTCAGTCAATAAGTACATAGTCAGAACTTAATGCAAGAATGAGCTGTTTGATGGAAGATAGTTTTTGCGTGCCTTAAACGTTGATATTTAATGTATACAAGTCTAGGAGCTTGGGATTTTTCCAAAAGATCACTTTGTTTTTTATAACTGCTTACTTTGAAATTGTAAGTGATCGAGTTTAAACACTACAAAGTCACAGATTACATGAAGGCCTTACTATGCTCTTAACATTTAAGCATGTTTTTGATTGTTTGTTTTTTAGGAGTGGAGTATGTTGAAAAGAAGGAAAGGATTTCCAAGGGTTAGTGACAATGCAGTGAAAGTGATTATAGTGGTGGTGGAGTGCTGGAGTTCCAGGGAAACTGGAAGCAAACATTTGCTTTTTTTTCTGTTCTTGCTTTGATAAATTTGAAATTCTTAAAAGTTCTGTTTTTTTGCTTATGACTTTGAGATTACCCTCACTGTCACTAACTGTATCATTAGTGGAGTGCAGCTGTTTCAATTTGATTAGCAGTATAACAACCATGTGTGGCACAGTAAACCATAATGGCAAGTGTCAGGCATGTTCCTTCCCCACCATTGACATCACATCCTTGTTAAAAAGACCACTGATATCCTTTGTCTGTGCCACAGTGCTCTTGGCCAAAATTTGCAATGAAGCGATTCTTTCGTTATTCTTTTTATGTGAGGTGGAAAATGGCCGAGTAAGATGTGGGGGGGGGGGGGGGGGGAGTTTCGAACACTGAAGACATGTTTAAATTGATCATTAATTAACTCCTAGTCTTTGAAAAGAGCAAAATTGTTACTTCACCTTTTTTTATTTTACTTAACACTAATATTTGGTTGTATGCTTCTCAGAGAGAAATTGAAAGGCAGCTAGCTTATGAGTGCTTTCTAATACATGACATGTCTGCTGATGGTAATGTGAGATTGTTTTAAATGGTCTTTCATACCATATTACAATGATCATTCTAGGGGGAACAGAACTGGTGCAATGAAAACTTTATGCAAGCAGGACGCATCAGGGAGGTAACAAGATCTACCCTGTTGTTATCAAATCAACATTAATGGTTATTAATCAAAACAAAATCACAATAGCTTAGTTGATCGAGCATTTTCAGTGGCATCTCAGAGGTCACGAGGTTTTAAAAATCCTGTTGAAGCCAACTGAAATTTTCTGGTGTCTACAAGAGACAATAACAATTGTCATTCGATGGATTTTTTCCTTCCTTTTCATTGGCCGAGAATCCACCACGTGACCTGCAAATAACTGTCTACAAATAAGTGTTTTGCTGCAAATAATATTCCGCTCATGCATAATAATATTGAAACCACGCTCTTGTGTGAAAATGGCAGTTCACTTTCCTGAGCTTTCAGAAAAAGATTTAATTGTTGGGAATTGTGAAAAATAAAGTTAACTCAATCATCGAATAATAAAATAATTATTGCACTCGGTTATCGCAAAATATCCTGATTTTGTCAGTGTCTCGCAGGTCAATTATTTGCCTCGGCCTTCGGCTTCAGCAAAATATAATAAATTATCGATCTGCTCGTCACTAACAAATCATGATATTTTGCTCAACCTCGTCCAATAATTGTTAAATATCTGTTATTGCTCAAATAATTTGTCCAATTAGGGATGTTGCCTTCTAATTCAAAGGTATTTTTGCCCTGGCTTATGATTATGCAGGAACTGCAGATATTAACAAGTGTTATTGAAATCCAAAAAGTAAATTGGGGGTAACCACACATTTTTCAAAGATAATTGATGAATAATATTTGTAAAAAGCTTTATAATACAAAGCAATATATGACATTCTTTCTCAAATTGAAGCGTTATTAAATTAATTATCTCTCAAAAGTGCATTGTTACCCCCAGTTTTCTTTTTGGATACCAGTAGTACTCTCTAAGATATACTTTCTCCAGATAGTTTTAAACCGTGCAAAAATATCAAAGTATTAGTAAGCATCACCAATAGGAAATCCGAGTATCTCGAGATGCGCAGATCGTATGCGCAATAAGATTAGTATGCACCGTTCTTGAGTGCACGGATCACTTCTCCATTTCGGCAAAATCTCAATTTCGTTCAAATTGTGTTTTCTCTCAAATTGCATCAATTTGCAGTGCTCCTAACCAGTATCCATTTTGCAACTACATCTCTTTTGGTTTTGCTGTAGTTTCCATGTTACGGAAATTTTGCCTTGTGAATGAAAAGAAGAAAAATTGTCCTTCAATATTAAGATCAATGCTTAAATTCCAGGTTGAGGAAGTTATTAAAGAACTTACTAACAGGCTGAAGGATTTTAACATCATTTCCATTAAACCACTTCATCATAAGTAAGTCAGATCTCTAATGTTTTGTTATTACTGGTATTGTTTTTATGATTGGGAGTCACTTGTTTCTCATTTTGACCGACGGGTTCTGAAAGCTTTTCTATCATCTTTTGTTATAAAAATACACTTTAAGAATCTGAAGAAAAAAAGGAAGTGATTTTTTTTTATCACAGGGGCACTTAAAGAACGCCACATCTTTGAGCCACGGTACTGAACATTTTGCATGCCAGGACAGTAGTGTCTCACAGATTTATAAGACAAGTTAAAAGGGAAAACAGCTCACTTTTTAAGAGCCATGCCTATAGTGGAACTTCTGTAAATTAATAATTATTTATAATGTTTCTTTTATAGAAATAGCACTTCAGCAGAGAATTTGCGCATCTTGAAGGTTGGTGTTGCTTCTGAAGTTAAGTAATGCAAGCATGACCAATGTGCTATTGGAGTGGGTGATCAAGTTAAGGCAAAAAACTGTTCTTCCATCCTATCGCGACCATGAAACACTGACACAGTGAAACAAAACATCAAGACAGCATGTTTGACTCCACCATCAATGACTACTAGCTGACAAAAGTTGGATTTGAGATTAACATCGTTTTAGGCAATTAGGCCTAAAATGTTATTGCTCCTAATCTTAATCTTAATTAATTAGGATCAATAACATTTTGGGCCTAATTAGGCCTCAAACGATGATTATTTGATCTCAAAATCCAACCTCTATCAGTTGGTTATCAATGTATGGTGGGGTTTGCTGTTTTTGTAATGTCCCATCATGTCACATTATCTATGACGTTCCTTGTTTCATCATTTTGTTTTTCCCGTTATACTGTTTGGTGCTGAGTCCTTCCGTTTGTGTGGGAAAAGGCCCTTGGTAATTGGAAGTCTAATGTTCCAGACAGCCGCAAGAACTAGACAAAACCTCTTATGAAAAGATTTGAGAAACCGTTGAACCTGGAATACCATATCTAGCGGTAGTTGTTGAAAATTGTGTATTCTGTATTGACCCTGGGTAGCATGATGCTTTCTTGTACCCTACAGTCAACTTCACTGTGCAACTTATTGGAATGCCATCACCAGCCTTTCTTGTTTGTTTTTTGTTTTCTTTTCATTCAAATATATCTATAAAATCATGAAAAGCTTCATGTGTTAGTCCATAATTTGACTCAAAATGTTCCCTTATTTTATTTTATTTTCGTTCGATATGCTGTACCTTCAAAGTATGTTGGACAATTTTTGCAGGATAACTTTGATTATGACCAAAATGATATATGAAATGAATGATATACTGAAATGCAGATATGAAATCAAGTAAAGCTGTGATCCTCGAAGTTATAGATGCAATTTTAGCGATTGCATAGAGAAGCCTGAAAAATGCAGGACTTCAACAGGGTTTGAACCCATGACCTCGCGATACCGGTGCGATGCTCTAACCAACCGACCCATGAAGCCAATGACGTTGGGAACTGGCCACCCGTGGGTTCTAATTTTCCTGTGAGGAATGAATCAATGAACGAAATGATATATGAAATGAATCATATACTGAACTGCAGATATAAAATCATGGCAAGTAAAGGTATGATCCTCGCAGTTATAGACGTATTGATTCATTCCTCACGGGAAAATTAGAACGCACGGGTGGCCAGCTCCCAACGTCAGTGGCTTCGTGGCTCTGTTGGTTAGAGCGTCGCACTGGTATCCCGAAGTCACAGGTTCAAACCCTGTTTGAGGTCATAAATATTTCAGGCTCCTCTACGTACTTGCTCCTGTTGCGTTCATAACTGCGAGGATCATAGCTTTACTTAACTTTGATTATGTTTCTCTCCTTTAGCTTGTGATCTGTGGCGCATTTTATCCCAATTACTTTTCTTCAAGTGACTTGGATGAAGCTGAAGTGATGAAAATCATGTCTGGACATGATCCCTGTACCACTGTTATTGTAAGAAAATTACCCCTCTCCCCATGGTGTTGCATCTTTTAGTCCCGTGCTCCTCTCTTGTTCTACTCCTTAAGAAGGAGAGAATTCCTGGCAACAAGGTTTAATAATTACACTTTATACATCCACTTTTGAACAATAATAATTACTCAAGAATTATAATTGTATGATGCTTTCTTGTGTAAGTAAATCCTCTTGTTATATCTGCCAGTGACTCCTTAATTTTTCCCAAGACTCCATGCTTTACAAAACTTCAAAGAATGCCGTACAAACTTGACATTTTTTCAATTATATTTGGTTAGAGATTGCTTTGTAATAGATGACAGCCTCAAAATAATGGTAACGCTACAAGCAAAATATTGGTCACTTTTTAAGGTTGGAATTCCAAGTACAGTAAACACCCGCATATAAGAACAAGTGGATTAAGAACATCAGGCTGAAATTTGGCCAATAAAGCACCACATAAATAAGAACAAATTCAGCCTGATAAATAAAACTTGTTCTCAATACAAAGGAAAAGGGTATTAGGATAAGAAAACAATACAGTACAGTAACTTATATCAAAGTACTATGGTATTCAGGACCATTACAAACTATGAAACTATTACAAAACAGCACTGAATGTTAATTAACCCTCTAGTAATATATATTTTGAAGTATTTCTGAAACCAATTTTGAAAACATTTTAAGAACACTTTCAGGCTGATTTCTCACTAAGTACCCTTCAAATAAGAAAACGATCAGCCTTAAACCTGGAAAAAGTGTTCTTATATGCGGGTGTTTGCTGTAATCCAGTAATAGTTATTTTTAACCCCATCTTACCAGCGATTTCTGTGTTTGGAGTCCTTGAAATTTCAGCCAAGAACAGTGCAACCTTGAAACAGGAAATAATTTATGTGAGCATAATAATAATAATAATAATAATAATAATAATAATACCAGTGCCAATAATAATAATAACTATTATTGTTATAAATATCCCGTCCGTCAGCATGCAATGTTGATAGAACCCATTTAAGTGCTAGATGATACGAACACTATTCACTTAAACTGCCTGCCTCACTCTTTCATTTCACAGGTCAGGAACATGCCTCCTCATGGTGCTTTGTACAGAGCAGCGATTGCAAGACTGTTCCGACAGTGCGGCAAAGGCAAAGCTCTCTATTTTGAGGATAGCAGGTTTGGGAGCTTTAATTTGTCACTTGACTCATACCAAGGTTTGTTAAGTCCTCGGGCTGCGACAACATGCCATGCACTTGTATCTTCCATCATAAGCATCAACTAGTATGAAATCGAGTTATCTAGCTGAAACATTTGTCAAGAGATGATGGAAGAATACATTTCCACTGTCAAGACGGTTATACTTTCTCCTTATGAAAAAAGGTGCCTCCTTATTTAATTTTGGGTTTTCACAGACTTACTTTAGCAATTTCTGGAGAGATCAAAGTAGTTTGTCAGTTCCTCTTAAAAATTTGGTCTGTTTCATTTCCCTTGCCTTTCCTTTGGATTAAAAAGAGTTCAGCTCTGAGTGGAATTTCAGGGGTCCAGTCGCTTATTTAAAATGTAAACTTGTACTCGAGGCAATTTCTACGATGTGCTCCTGGGTTGAGGGGAAATGAAGACCTCAATTGAACAATCTCTTAGTCTCCTCTTCCCATTTTAGAGCATATATCGAGTTTGAACCACCTCCTGGTATGGAGCAGCAATCCAACACGGTCATGCCAGCTGTCTACAAAGCCATTAAAATGAGGTGAGACTCGTTGTTCAATTGCACAATTGTAGCTTTTAACTGCTTTTAGAACGAGTATTATAGTTTCTCAAGTCACGTTTTTAGTATGACGTGGCTCTTTGTTGTTTTAAAAATTGAATAATATTATATGGCTGTAATTATTATAAAGTTTATTTATACACGTTCGTATTTTGAACGAGTTTTGTAGCTCTTTGACGTAACTTGTTAAAATAAATGATTGATTGATTGACTGGTGAAAAAGTATTTTAGAAAGAAGTTTCAGATGCCTAGAACAAAAAGGAAGCTGATCAGAATTAATAAGCCGGCAGTGCAGCCCTGTCGTTGGGTCGCTCGCCTTGGGATCCGGAGATCTTGCAAATTGGCCCTTTTTGGCCTCGCTTTCAAATGTAAAATTCAAAAGAATGTTTAATCTTGAACGAGGCCAAAAAGGGCCAAATTACAATCAAACAAACAAATACTAAAATGGCGGCCATTTTTGAATAAGGTGTATAAAAAAGACAATAGCTTAATTTGTCCAGTTAAAAGCGAAGATCACTTCTACCTTTCGTCCATTTCTGGACATGGTGGATAAGTCTGTCACAAGTCTCATTTAGCTCATTCGTAGCATCCAAACTAGTCATGGATTTTACTCTTTGGGATTAATTCAATGAAGACATAAAAATACTTAATTCTCTCGCCATAACATAATTATTTATCATTTTCCTTTTGATAAGACATCTTCGAATGCCACTAAAGCTGTTCATCTCAGCGGCTAGAGGCAAGGAAATGGACAAGTATATGGAACGGAAGATTGAGTTAGCAGAACGGAACCCTGAACCTGGTGAGAAACCACGCCTTCGAACAAGCAGGTCAGTTTGCCAGCAAGCAAGCTCTGCATGTAGAGGGTCACGGATGATTAGGAATCGGGAAATGTCACGTGTGACGGTGCAAGCTAACGGCGGCATTCGAGGGGCTGCTTGCCTAAAGGTGACCTCTTGGTTTGCAGTCATTCGCGATCGAAATGTTGAAGCCACTCTCAGGCTAGTTCTAGTAAACCACAGGCCACCCAAAGTCAGGCGTGTGCAGTGAGAGTATGAGTATTAACCATGAAATGATATATGAAATGGATCATATATGAACTGCGGATATGAAATCAAGTAAAGCTATGATCCTCGCAGTTATGAAACTGTGAGGATCATAGCTTTACTTGAGTATCAGTATTGTCACCCAATCTGTTTTTTTAAGTATTTATTTACAACATTCAATGAAATAAATTACAAATCCTACTTACTTTCATTACCCTAAGTTCACTCTAAATTGCACTAATTTAATACAAAAAATATATATTAAAAAGGGATGGTAAAGGGATAGAGAAAAAGATCCTTAATAAAAGCTTGTCAGTTGCCACATATATTTATTTTGCCACAATTTTCAATTCGATCCTGCCACGTCACAGGTCACTGAGAGACGGTGACAGCAGGATTAACGCCGTGTTTAAGCAGTACTTCTATTCTCGTCACCAGAGCCTCGGATCGACCCAAGGCTCTGGGAAACTCTGTCTAGGAGAAGGTGCGCCGTAGGGCTCTTATAGCCAAAAATTGGCTATTTGAACCTTACGGCGCGTGCTCACGCCTCGTGCTAACATGAATGAACCAATCAGAGACGCTGTTCGTTGTTCTTCACGAAAACCAATGAAAAGACACCTTGTTTCAGGGTTCCCCAGAGCTCTTCTCTCCCTCAGTCAAGGGAAGAGCTCTGGGGTCGAGATTGACGGAACTTCTTGTCATTGCAATCTTTTTGTGGCCATGGCATTCAAAGTTGTGCAGGTGTAAATTGATTAGGAACTACGCTGGAATGAAACTGGTCTTGACAGTATGGTAGACTAGTTCAAGAAGAACATTGAAGATTTATTGTCGGGTGTTCAGGTCGTTAATGTTGCCTCACATTTCACAAGTTCACGTCGTTTTAAGGAAGAGCACAGAGATCCAAGTGTGTCAAAATGTAAAACCGATACACAGGGCGTATAGAACCATTGCGTTTTCACATTAGAAGTGTTGTTGTCTCCCGTTTCTCTTTTTGTCGATGTGGTATTTTAAAGCCCGCCGTTATTTTTGCGATGAGTTAACGTTGGTTTTGTTCTTGTGTCCATTTTACACGCTTAGGATAGCTACGACTCTGTCAGCAAGGGACGCCAGTGCAGAGGGACTTCGTGACCCAAATCAGGTTACTGTAATGAACTTATGGCACCCTCATAAATGAGTGGTGGGGAAATGCCTTGAGATTTTATTGTTGAGCTTATTACCAAGCATGGTCGTTGAGAAGTAAAACAGTATGGGAAAATACAGGAAATCTAAAGGGGTTTTTTATTTTTCTGAGATTACGATCTATTGCAAGAATTTAGCTGTTTTCCACATCGTTACCACACCACGTGACATCTTACAACTTTTCGATCCAAGACCCAACTTTTTAACGCTCGTGCTAGGGTCTTTGTCTTCCGTGATCTAGGACTGAGGCAAGGGTCCTTTTATATTATACTCACTGATTAGCGTCCTTTCCACATTAATCCCACACACGCTCCTTAAGGCTTAGTGACAGTGGCCTTTTACGTCAAGCTTATTTACATCCCACTGAAAAGAAAGAATGTTAATCAACGAATACAAAAGGACCCTTGTTTCAGCTCTAGAAACAAGGTCCATTGCCCCCAAATTTGTTTTACACCTGATGGAGACATTACAATCCTGGACAAAAATGAATTGTTGATACTTGTCTCAAGTTTCGTTCTTTTGGACAATAATTATAACAAAGGCCCAACAACAACACCTTCCCCTTTTCCATCCAACAAAATATTCCCCTTCCCCACCCAAGACAAATTTGTTTGTGAAGCAGCGGAAATAGTCGAACTATTTGGCCCCTAGCATTGTTTGAGGGGAGAGGGGGGTCTCCAACATGAAGATTTACGTAATGGAAGAAATTGGTTTGGATGTGGAGAATGAAGCAAAAAAGTGTCACAGTATTAGTTTTGTCCAGGATTGCAACACTACGGTGTGGAAACGTTGGGTCTTGGGTCGTCCCTCCGTAAGTTTCATTCACTGTAATTCAAACCATGTGTAATTTTGTTTCCTAAAATAATTACGATAGTACGTGCACTCTCACTGGTCATAATAGCTGTGTTTAGGTGACAGTATGGAAACACGGCTATGACATCACACGAATTTTGATTGGTTATGTGATGTAAGACGCGCGTTTTGATTAGCTGGTAGGAAATATGAGCGTGTGTCAAGAAAATCTGTTTCAATCATGAAGTAAAAAAACCAGCATTTTCCTTCATTTGTCGAATTATCTTTGGGAAATGTTTTATAAAAGCAATAGAGGACTTTCTTCCGTGTTTCCATAGCCTCATCTAAACACTCAGGGAAGTTGGGAGAATTCGAGACAGTTATGCAAACCCGAGAGCAGCTGAGGGTTTGCATAACTGTCGAGAATTCTCCCAACTCCCCCTCGTGTTTAGATGAGGCTATGGAAACACAGAAAACGTCCTCTATAGACCTTATTCATAAATGGCGGTCAATTTATAATTCTTTTGTCAAAGTGCAAATTAGACTACCAAGCCATATACCATACAGTGAATTGAAAAGAATTCTTGCTCTAAAATGAGGCTTGGTGGGCTAATTTGCACGTGGACAAACGAATTATAAATGTGACCGCCATTTATGAATAAGGTCTATTGCTTAATTGTTGTGTACAGACTATCTTATTTACTATGTTAAATTATTCTGGTAACCTTCCTTGATTTGCTTTTGACAGATCAATCTTCCGAAAATGGGCTATTTGGAAATTGTTACATCAGTGGTAAGGATGCAAAACATTAGTTGTTACCAGGGCCAAAAAGGCAGTGTGGGGGTTAATTAACCCTTTGACTGCCAGGGGTGTTCAGCATGTAACTTCTCCTCACAATTGCAATGAAATGTTAGTCAGACAGGTATTGAGAATGAAGATAATTATTAGCCCAAGATGCTTGATCTTGTTTAAACACGAAATTCTCATGACTACCCAACAAAGAAATCTAGGGTACTAGTTAGGAGAATGAACGTTTCGATCTGTCGAATGAAAGGGTTAATAATTTGCCTTTATCAACTTGTGTGATCAAACTAAATGTTCGTGTGACAATTCCCAATTTGTTAGAGAGAATATGTAGATCTTTTCCTTTTTTTCAAACATCTCCTATTACGAGGTACAGTGCAAACTTGCAAGTGAACAGCTCTGAGATCGGCGCTCTTAGCTCAGATCTAGAGCAAGTTCATTGCAAAAGCGCGGTTGTTGGTTCCAGCTTTTTTTTCAGTATTTTTGCGCAACTACCCGATGATCACTTTCATGGAGACCAATTTCCAATTTTGAATACTTTTTCCTGTGAAAATGACACTCCGCGAGACATAGCAGTCGTTTTTATATTATTGTAATGCTGTTGTCATCTGGATTTAGACACTTACACTTCACAGACAAATGTTTATCCTCAAATTTGAGTGTAGCTTGCAAATGAAGCTAAGAGTCTGTCGAATGCATAGTCTTTGGTAATGGCAGGTCATGTACAAATGCCGTGTTTTTGTGGTACCGTTAATGCAGTAGTAGCATTTTCATAATTAAGTGGGTCTTTATTCTTTATTGCTTCATCGGCAGAATTGTTGAACCTTCTAGTTTTGATTAGTTTTGCATAAGTTTCTGTAATTGTATGTAAAACCGTGATTGTGTATGTGTTCGGGGTAGGGACTAGGGAGTTTCATTTTCTTTTCACGCGTTTTAGAACCAAGTTTTTGACTTTTACAGCTACCTAATTTATCCTTTTTTTTCCGTTGCAATTTTGAGTAGTTCTTAGCTTTTGTTTTAAAGGTTATACGTTAAGCCAAAGACCTTGTCAATAATCAATGTCTACCAGCAATAAAAATAATTTCCCTTTGTGAACCTGAAGTATGTCAGAAGCGTTCTGAATTTCCCCCGTCCAACTGGAAGAGAGTGAAATGGAAACTGATGCAGATTAGTTGCACCCCCCCCCCCCCCCTCTCCCCTTTTCCTCCTCCTCCGCCTCCTTACATTAGCCTCGTTTCTATGCTTGTACCAGTCTTACTGTGAGAATACGGAACCTGGCTAAATGCTCAATAAATCCCAGTGGTTTGGCTTAGTAAAAGAATTGCTTTTCTTTTTTGGTTCGCGATTCTAGGTAATAAATGCTGGACACTTCTGGGCGCAGAAACCTGAGAGTGAATCAGCCAGAGGTCTACAAGTGCTGCAAGAAAGAATAAACACCAATGAAGGAAGAAACCTACGGGTAAGGCGAACGAGAAATTTGTTTCCCATTCTGTGGCGGACACTAGCTTCATGCTGTTGTCTATGGTATTTACGGTATCATAGAGCGGTTTTCAATAGACCAATTTCGATTTCGGCCCGACGTTTTTCAAGTTTTTGGCAAATCGCTTGGAAAAAGGCCGTTTTTGCGCTCTGAATCATCTTAACTGTGATGTAACGATAATTTTATCAGTAAAGGAATTCCATATGACCATTTTCGAGTTTTAGACTCATGATAAACTATAGATTTCCCCTAAACACGGTAAAATAACGTGACATATCCCCTTTAAGATCTACGACGGCGACATGAACGAAACGTCACCTCAAACTATAAATTTGCTCTATCGTAAGTTTCTCTCGAGACTCCTGCTCGCGATTATTCGATCTTGTTCACGTCGCACATCCTAGAAATAAATTGGTACGAGCGGCTTCAGAGTAAAAGTGGAGAATGGAAGATTCACATGTGCGGTATGCTCGCGTTTTCGTCAAGACCTCAAATTTGGTGATTTCACGTCGTCGTTGTGCAGAGCACAGCAAGAATATGAACCAAAATACGCGCTGCGCGATTATTTTTATTTTTGCTCTTTTAAATGAGGTTAAACGAAGTTTAACCAAGTAAACAACTTGGAGCGACTGCAGCCAATTGGTCAGTGGTTTTAGTATACTTGCACATGCGTGGAATACCTCGTGCGTTGGGCTGTAGCGCTTATTACGTGGAATGCCGAAGGCATCCACGTCTTAAAACCGGGCTGGAATCTTTTTTTTGTTGGTAGTCACAAATGTGCATATCCCACGGATATTGAATTAATCTCCGATCGAGTAGATTGATTTATATTCCCTACGGTATTTCCAAACTTCCCTGCTCCGAGGAGAACTCCTATACTTCCCAAGCCATCACGACGTTTCTCTGCTAGCGCGTTAGACCACTCGGCCACCGTGACACACTTCTGTCAAATTGGTGAAAGCAAACATTTCCGCCCGCCATGATTGTTTCAGTATTAAACTATTCGATAAAGTGGATAGATGCTTTTTCTTTGAGAAAGGCAAGCTTTAAAGGTAAGGAGAATTTTCTACGTTATTTCTAGATCTTGCTTCGTACTTGTGTGTTCCACTGTGAACATTATTATTTTGCATACAACGAATACTTCATTAGAAGCATTTTGCATACAACGAATACGTACTCCAATATTTCTTGGGAACCAGTTTGTTCGCCGTTTTGACGTAGAAAGAAAATAAGAAAATAGCTTTGAACGGCCAAACAAGATAAAAAGTGAAATCAAGTTTAAAAAAAACGAATTAGCTATCGCCGTCACGGGGACTTCGCAGCCGTCCCCCATCCAAGTACTAACCTCATTCGGAGGAGCTTAACTTCAGCTGACACTTGGACTAGCATCAACGATTGTGATCTTTATGTTAAATTTGCACATAGATCTTGTCGAACTTTATAACACTTGAAAGAAAAAAAAAACGCACTAACAAAAACCAGGTGTTATGCCGTCATTTTGTCACAGATGTATCCTTTGTTTCGTGAGTTGTCAGTAAACACGCAAGGTATAACTTGATCACAGGCGGACGGAAAAATCGATGTCACTTCCGATTTTGCGATTTTACTTGTATGACCAAAAGTACGATAGAAAAATTGAACTCTGATGGAACGTAACAAAAATCTCCCGAAATGTTTTTCGCTGATGGCAAATTGTTTTATTCTCGATCGACACTTCCTAAAAGTTCCTTCTGCTCTCCTTAAAAACTACATATTAATATTTATTTACTTTTTCGTCAATATTTGTTTTGCATAAAGCAGGCTAGCAAAATCTGTACCTTGCTTTGTTCGCATTTTTGAGCGTTAAAATAGAATTTTTGGGCGTATGTTCCTGACAGCAAAAGTCGCATATTTTAACGTCCCCCATCCAGATACTAACCCCGCTGGAAAGGGGAAAAAAACTTTAGTAACATTGGTCTTGGAAAGGTGTCAGAAGCTCAGAGTACACGCTTAAGCTTGTGGTGAAAAAGAAGTTGTAAATGATCAACATATCGGCTTTGAAGCCAAATGTTTCTCGATTTCCTGTTATTTTCTTCAATCGTTCTGGGCTTAGTATTTTACTGAACCACATGTCTTCTTAGAGGGTATGTAGCAAAGATGTCTACCATGGCACCGTAATGATTTACGATACCAAACAATGTCGTGTACTATTAGAGCTACATACAGTGCAAGGACTTGAATCTCCTGGAAAAAACAAAACGCCGCTCAGTTGACAGTTATGGAAAAAAACACTGTCAAGTTACTGCACTACCACACGCAATGCGTTCTTACTTTAAAAAATATCCCGTATCTCCTCAATTCTACCCCCCCCCCCCCCCCACTTCCAGACTAAAAATCCCGTATCCCCACAATTTTTTTACCTAATTATCCCGTATCCTGATCGCTTCTCGGGCTTTTGGCTAAGATTAGTTTCTTGGCCAAGGACTACGGTCAAGTACTATTGTACAACGTACGGTACTTTTTCAGTGCCGTAAGGGGCAGGCACAGAACAGTTTCGGCTGTTTGTCTGTTCTCTCGAAAACGATGACAAGGGTTTTTTGGGTTTTTTGTTCAGCTCGAGTGTAGAATCAGGACGAACTGTTGTAGTTTCTGATAACTATTTACTACTTGTAGCTTTTGTTGAATTTTGAACCGATGATAGAGAGAGTTTTGGCGATCTCAATCCGGACTGGACTACTGGATTTAAGGATTTTTCTTAACGAGATTTCAAGTTATTGTGGAACGTTTGGTACCAAGTTACTGAAATCAAGATTATGGAATTGTAAAATTAGAACTTTGGACTGGACTATACAACACGCAATTACGGAATTTTTGAGCATTGAGAGAAATAGAGCACGGATGTTGTCTTCTTGTCTTCGCCACAGCAAATTTATACAGTTTGCAAGGAACTAAACCAGGATTACAGAACCAGACGTCGATTACAGGGCCCGGTTGTTCGAAAGCCAATTACCTTAATCCAGGATTAGCGTAAACTTTTGTTTCATGTTTTCAACTTTTTGGTCACAGTTTCCTTTGCTTATTTTTGTTTTTCAAGATTGACTTCTTCTAATGTAAAGTTTTTCTGAATATCAGCCTTGAACAGCATTTGGGAGTAGAGGATAAAACTCGTTTTAAAACCCAGTTTCTGAACAACTGGCCCAGGATGATAAGTTGTTGAACTGTGATTTGTAATAAGTTTTTCGGATGATTTAAGGCTGATCCTGTAATTTTTGGATGAAAGGAGTTAACGAAGCAAGTAAAACTGTAGGATTTGAATTAAGTCTCCTTCCAAAAAATAAATAAATAAAAGATCCCGTATATCCTGATAACCTGCTAATAGGGCTTCGTTGTTTGCATTTGCAAATTTAGTAACATTAGTAATGAGTTTTTACAACAAAAAACTTTAAGTTATATTACAGATGTATCTTTCTAGTAATCTTTCGCCATTTTCCGAAGTCTACCTGTACTTGAAGTTCACTGTAACTGGGCAATTTGTGTTAATTAAGGTGGTATGATACCTTAAAAATGGACTTTTTCTTACACTACTTCCAACATTTTTATATGTGCCTTATGTGATAACACTCCTTGAAAGAAATTGTTTGGCAGTGTCACTGACATTCCTTGTTACCATAGCAACGTGACCACGCCCTAAAAGCCTGAATATCATAGCTATCACGCCAACAGCAATAACTCTGTCATGAAAAACAGTATGGATTTAAAATTTTCAGGGTACATTCCCAATAGATAGATCTGTGTAATGAACCTAACAGAAGCCAACTAAGGTGATTTTGACCTTGCCAAATCAAAACAAACTTTTACACAAATAAATATAGGGATAATTTTCAGCAAAAAGTGCCTGCCTAGGATTATCAAACTTGCCTTTTGATTTAATTTTAGGTTTATTGCACAGCAGCATAATTCAACATTTTGTGCAGAAAATTTCAGGAAATTATCTTAAATACTTTTTGAACAAGGTGTGTTGAGCTACTTGCGTTTTTGTCAAAATGCACTTTGTGAGAAAAAAGCACTTAAAAAATACAAAAGTGATCTGAGTCTTTCTGTTCAACTCCAGAGGAGGAGAAGTGTATTAAAATGCACCAGTAGCATAAGTAACTCCCTCTGCTTGCTGGTTCCTGTCTTCCTTTTTCTTTCTTAGTCCCCTAAGGACCTTTCTCCTTTTTTTCCATTCATCGCTTTCCTTATACTCAGCACCACGAATGCGATCTAAGTCAAGGCCCCTACATCCTTCCTCAGTGTATTTTCCAGGTACTATTTTTAAAGCTTCAAGTAAAAGCAAAACAGCTCTAGCTCCAATGTTAAAGTGGTTGATGGCATCAAACAGCCCAAATTCCAACCGGTCCATTCCAACAAACACTTCCTTAGGTATCTGCTCCCACACCATTCCATTCACTGCTTCATTTTGATTTTGAGTTTTCCCATGAAGGCATTTATTTAGAAGGGTATCCTCACTCAACCTTTGATAGACAGGTTTCACCTTGGCAATAACAGCATCAGGTAGTCCAGGGCCATGCTTGAAGGTGTTCCTGTCCCGCTGAAACCCACACCAGCTTGAGGGTCCAGCCGGACAGTGGTTGTGAAGGTCACGTTTTTCACTTGAGGCACAGTGGAAAAAACTTGCATGTACTGCCTTTTTCATTCCACTCAAGTCCCCAATGTTAGAGCGAATGGCAATGCCATAATAATTCTGAAGTTTGTCAATAATTGCATCAGTGAGTTTGCCTTTCCCACCTAGACCAGGATTTTCTTTCTTGAGTTTCCGCAGCACTGTTCCAACACGTTTCTGTACATGTCCTATGCATTCTTGCTTGACACTTGACACTTCTTGCTGGACACTGTCTGCTGAATAGACATCTTTGACTTTATTGAAACTTTTGCTGTCACCATCTGAGTAAAGTTCTGCATATCAAAGCTTGTGGGTAATGACAGACCGTCTAAAAATACGATCAGCACCCTCTGCTTCCATGGCAGGTGCAGACCCCTTGTAATTAGATTTGCAATTGTTGTGGTCTGCCCTCCAATGACGGTACTCCTCACTGTCTTTATCCAAATGGGAATGCCTCTGACATTGTTTACAAACTTTTGAGAGAGGTTCTGCATCTAAGACTCGACCAGAATCAATCGACATAACAATTACACAACCATTCTGGGAAGAGTACCCCCTTTTTTGCCAGGTACCATCACAAGAAACAACACAGTTGACGACATCATTTTCACCAGCATGCTGGGCATCCCTGATTTGTTTCGCTGCATTAGACATGCTGTCCTTGGCAATTGCTTTGACATGTTTAGCAACTGTTCTTGCATTCTTCTGATAAGCCCTTGCTGTTGGAGGTGGTGGCATATTCATTACTGTGCAGAACTTTTTTGCTCCACTGTGACCCTTTCCTATGAACCTCATGGAGTACACCAGACGTCTGTTTACCTCATAGCTTAAGGTTTGCTTTTTGGAGGTGCAAAACTCATGCCTCCAGCCACAACTTTCACAAAGGACGCGAAGACTTGAAGCACATCCCTTCCTTTGGCAGTATTTTTCTGAAAGAACTAAGCCAAAGTCCCCGCAATCGGCACACCTCATGGCAGAAAATGCAGAGGACAATATCTCCATGTCAACAAACCGAAAGCCAGTTATTGTCGGCTCTTGTATAAAAGGTTTTTCTTCGATGAGATCGCCCTTTGTTAATAGCTTCTTTGAAGACACAGACTTGTTGATTGCCTCGCTCGAGTCCGGGGAACCCAAACCACATGCTTCTTCTTTTGGTTGATTGTCTTCATTGGCATCGCTCTTAATGGCAATCGCTGTCGCTGGTTTCGAAAACTGATTTCCCAAAAACCTTCTTTTAGGACGTCTTTTTGTTCGATGTTTAGGCATGACTGATTATAAACGACAATAAAAATCCGAAAAAACGAGAAATATCTGTAATTGCCGAAGAACAAGAGCATGAATTGCATGTACTTTCGAAAAATGGACTATGAAGTCTGTGATTGTGTCGCGCGGGCTCATATGGCCCTCGGCATGGTAATAGCGGTCATGTACGTTGCAAGGAAGAGTCCCTTGTCACGCAATGGTCGTTTTTTGAACGAAAACAAGTTTTACGCGTTGTTTTTCCCATAGAAACAAAGTGTAAACAAAGCTGTTGCCCCTGGCAACCAAAAACCTGACCTCACAAATAAGTGAATTATCAATAAAAAATAAATTTCTCTTAAAAAATAAAATAGTAGGGTTAATCTAAGTTAAATTGTGGACTTATAAAGCGCATAAAATTTTTTTGGAAAGTTCTCGCATTTTTTGCCATTTTTAAGGTATCATACCATTAACTGTTTGCGCATTCCACGGATACGCCCTTGTAGGCGTCTTGTTTATCAGTGTGGCGGGAAGTAGGAGCATTGTGTGTGGAGCGTTTAGCGGTTTTTGTTTCCTCCGTCCCCACCCTCTGCTTTCCACTGTGTATCAGTGTGACGGGTGCCTGTTTTTCTCGGGGGCGTGGGGGCTCATGGCTGGGTTGTCAGGTTTTGCCAGCCATCGGTGCAGTCTCCACCTTGGAGCTGGCTGCCAATAGTGGAAGCTCCAGGATGTTTCGGGCACCCAACCTCCAAAGAGCGACGATGTTGTTTACCAATGATATTGTTGTTTTGTTGAGTTCTCGTTGACGACCGCGCCTTAGATCTTAAAATCCCTATGAGGGACTTGAGGATCTTCGACGGCGATGGCGACGAAAACTATAATTGACCATTGTATTTTAACCAGCCATTGAACCAGAGAAGCCTCCATGTTGGAATGCTGTGTATTGCCTTGTTTACGGAAGATGACCTGTTTTACAGAGCGAAGGTTGTCTCTTTCAAGGATAACTTCAATGTCGAGGTAAGTTGTGAGTTTTAGGTTTAGGGCCTCCACGGATGAGGCAAGTTGTTATTGACAACTTAGTAATGATCCGTGTAAGGTGGATAGCAATTTCCTTTGTTGTGCGGCAACGGGGCTTTCCCCACATAGGAATGTTATCATTTTTACACAGAGAATGCATAAACCTACAGGAAAGCCGTTAACGCAATAAAATTCATTTACAGCCCACTTTGAAAGGGTGTTTTTTTTTGTGTTAAAAGATTTTGACCAATCACAAGAGTTGAAAACAAAAGCCAAGAAACGTTTACAATTTTACATGTTCCCCACATACGATTTCTGTGGAATTCATTTAAACTGAGACCAGATGAAAGATGGAAGATGGTTGGAAAGTAAGGATGAATATAATACTGCTTTTATGAAGTTTTGTTAACTTTTGCTGTTTAAGCCAATCAGAAGTAAGTACAGACAATAGAAAAGTTATCACCTTTTTGCATACCAATTGAATTCCAACATGTTCGTTGCCGTTGTTGCTATCGTTCTTATCTGGACCGTTTCTTAATTGAATCGGCAACTGTTATTGGTAGGAAATGCGTTTTCACGTACGAAACGTTTCAGTAGTTGTCGATATCCGGTTCGTTTTGTGGGAGCCTGCGAACTTAATTGAAGAACCGCTGACTTAAAACATCGTTTGCGTCGTTGCGAAACGATCGGTTGCTCACAGACGGGAGAAAGGAAGTTGTCGATAACAAAACGCCGTCGTTTGTCGTAGCCGGTAACTCAGCACAACATTCGGATTTGCTTTGGAAAGAGGCTGAAGTGACAACGAAAACACCGATTTAGTACGATTCTCAATGATGAAAAAAAATGATATCACTTTTAAGGCCGATACACGCGAGGGGTTTTGCTCCTAGAGCAAAGCTGCTCCGTGTTTACCAATCATTTCAAGCGAAATCTTCATGCTCGGCACCCTGCGAGCAGAGCCTCCTTTTGTCTTTTTCTAGACTGAGGAGCAGAAAAGTAGGCTCTGCCCGAATCGCGTCAACTCTTTGAAGCCGCCGCAACCCGAGCTTCTGGACTAGTCAATCTTGTTTTCTCTCGTCAAACCGGTTATTCCAGTGCGAGCGTCCCTTTAGTGACAAAACCGATGGTTATAATTGAGCCCGCTGTACCATGGAAAACCAAGATGGCGGCGAGATCTGGCATATTTGACTTTGGTTCGAGACTGTATCCTGGCAACATGCAGCGCATATTCAATAAAGATCTTACTCGATTCATGCAGAGCCTTTCTGGAGAACGCCAAAATCGAGCAAGCAAAAGAAAGGCTCTGCTTGCAGGGTGCATCCTCGGGAACAGAATTTCCACCCTGGAAAATGCTCCACGATATTAAAGTGGTTAAATATTTGGGAGCTCCCAGGGGAAATTGAGCAGGTTTTAAAGTGTGCCTTCGTGTGTAGTGCCACTTTTGTGCTGCGCGTGGATTAATACGGCAAATGTAAAACATTGACCAATGTTTGCATCCATAATTCCTTTGGAACTCTTGACTCGAGCTAATAATTCAAAATGGCGTCTGAAAGGTCTTAGATTACATTGTAATGCAAATGAGAAAAACTAACCGTGGAAACTGAGGGCTATTACCTAAAAAGCTCATCACGCATATCAAAAGCAGTTGGCACACACTTTTCTCCAAGCATGCATCCTCATCAAAATAACCAATTTTTCTTCTTTCAATTAGACCTCAAGTGAGCAGTCTATCCCAAATCAATATTCTTAGGCCCCGTCCACATGTAACCGGGTATTTTTGAATTTGCAACTTTTTCTCTCCGGATACACGTAGCTGGTTCAGTCGCTGGCCAATCCGGAACTGTCTGAATACTCTCTCCAGAGTGGATATTTTTGAATCCGCTATGAATCCGGAACCGTGTGGACGCTAAATCCGGAAAAAAAATTTATCTGAATGATGTAACAAGATCGAGCCAAGTTCCTTACCGGGAAATCAATTCTCAAGATGGCTACTGAGGGCTTCATGGCGCATGCTCCGTTACCTCTGTTTCCTTGAGAAGTCCTGAGTACTAGAGTGAATCCAGATACGTGTGGACGGGCAAATCCGATTTGAATACGCTTCGTGTGGATGGGAATATTTTTGAATACGGAAAGAAAAAGATGCGGAATTAAAAAATATCCGGATACGTGTGGACCGGGCCTTAATTCCGTTTGCTCCCTCGTGCGTACTTGAGCGGTTTTCAATTGAGTGTCGAAAGTAATTAGCGAATTGCGTTGGTTTTGCATTTACTTCACTCAGTGATTGGTTCAAAGTTCTCGCGCCACTTTTTCAACCAATCAGAAGTGAAAACAAAACCAATTGTGGCTCGCGCGTGCACATTTTCCCGCGCTTTGTGTCGGCTACGTGTAATTACTTTGAGTTTTGATTGGTTTACTGGATTGTCTCCGACGTTTTTGATTGGTCAAAGTAATTACTTTGGTTTTGGTTTTACGATACTCGACTGAAACTCGCTCTATGATATGGAGCAAGCTCTTGCAGCATGCTCCCTCATGTGTGTACTGGTCGTGCAAAATGACCCTGGAGCAACACCCCTCGCGTGTGTCGGGCTTTATGAAAGCCAGAATGGGTAAACGTATTCAGAATACAAATTAATTTGTTAGGTTTTTTTCGTGGATTTTGGCAACGCAGCTTTGGTACACGTGAACCAGCTAAGACAAATGGAAAGGGAATTTCTGAGTTTGCCATTCCAGGTAAGTTGTTTGGTAACAGAGAATGTGAACTTCTGAGGTTGAAGTGTTTTGCTGATTAGTTTGTTCTAAAACTGTAACTAGGGGAATCGCACCCCTTTTTAATTGTTTCTTACAGCATAATAACAGTTCCACGCAAATTACACACATACGTAGTTGACCATTCCGCATAAAGGGCTTTTCAGGGCCATTGAAACACAATCAACGAAACGACAGAACAGAACAACAACTGTTAAAAATCCCAACTGGCCGGAGGCAAACCAGTTGCCTATTTACAAGTGCAGCCTAGAAGTTGACCCAGGGACTACCCTCCCCCCTAAATCAAGGATGGGAAAATGGCGTGGCTTCATCCTTGATTTGGGGGGATGGGGGTTTGCTGTTCCATTTCATTCTGTCCAAGACTGTAGACCATTAAACTAGGTTCAGGTGCCTATTATTGTCCCCCCCCCCCCCCCCCCCCTTCCTTATTCTGCTTGGACCTTAATTGTTGAAATGGAACTTGCTTCACTTTATTTACGAACAAATCACATTAAAGCAGGCCTATGGTAGCCCACAGTTATTAACATAGCTATTCCAGGCGGGCCACCTTACACTACAACATTATAGGCTCGCAACAAAATAAACTGACAGATACCTTTAAAATAGCCCAATTTTGATATATTAAAATTCAGTCCTAAACTGAAGACATCATCTTGAGGCTCTGGGGAATAAACTCATACAAACCCTTGCATTGATTCCCCAGAGCCTCGAGATGAAGCCTGTTGTTTAGGACTGAATTGTAATGTATCGAGATTGGTCCATTGACAAGAATTATACAAACATACTCCTCGTACAGACTGCTTGGATCACAAGATCAGTGTCAATTGCATTGTTACGTCTGCAAATAGCAGAGCAACAGATTTTCAAAATTCTATTGAGAACTTTGATCGGATCATTTCTGGATATCACGATTTTTCATTTTCTTCTTACTTTGCAGGCATTTGAGTGTATGTTGTGTGAAGTAGCTCCAATACCAAGCGCTCACTGTCCGGCGGGGGCCTGGTCCAAGAGAGCCACTCAGACGTTTATACAGCTGACAGAAAACAGAAAGTTGGCTGCCAAGGTGAAGTGAAGTTCAAGTTTATTAACACGAGGGAGCTTAAGCACGCGCGTTTTTGAGACGCGGACGGCAACCGGACGAGAGCATTTAGCGTGCCAGGACAGTGGTGTCCCCCAGATTTTTGTACTAATCATCTCTAATGGGGAAAAGATACTCAACAATGTAAATGTGGTTGTGTAAAATCAAGTTAAAAGTGAAAACAGCTTACTTCCGGTTGCCGTTTGCGTCTCAAAAACGCGCGTGCTTAAGCTCCCTATTAACCCATTCACACCTCAAACCCCCTATAGGACGCTCCCATTGAGGAGTAAAGTCGTCTGGTGTTAGACAGAGTAAAATCTATTGAGGTGGCCGATCACAGTTTTCGCGCGCGCTCTTGCTAACACAACATGGCTTCAATTTAGCAATCATTTTATTTGCTCAATGCTCCCGCTATCTGTACTGTTTTTCCTCGTAATTGAACAATGTGTGTTGATGGTTTTAGTCTTTTACGAGAAATGTATGTTAAAAAAGGTAACGATGCAAAGAACTCCGCAATTCGCAGATTTTCCTGTGTTATCGAAAGAACCCAGCTAAATGCAGCGCATGCGTAGTAAGTTAAAAAATTGTGATTGAAAGCAGAATAGCTTTCTCGGAAATACGCCTATTTCTCGAGAACCGCTCGTTAGAATTTAACGAAATTTGGCTCGAAAATACTTTAAGAAGTAAGTAACTAGAGTATTGAGAAAAATTTGGACTTTAACAGAGGAAATTCTAGATATTCCCGTGAACCTTCAACAAGGAATAATTAAAGGTCTCTCTGTCAAATTATTGTTAAAATAGTGTTAATTTGTGAGCATCGTTACGCGCTTGTTGCATGCAAATTATAAAGAAAATCTAACGACCAGATTTTCTGCAAATAAACAAACCGATTTTAAAGGCCTCTTTATATTTATGCATGTTGCCATGGCAACAGCATATACGTTCAGCTTAACTATCAAAAAAGCGAAGTTCGTGTTGTTAACTTGCTTGCTACCATTTTTGGCGAGCAAAGGATCAAGGGTTTTAAAAAAAAAGGTAAGTGAAACTTAGGTATCTAAAACTGTGTTCAACCACCTTAAGTGTCACACTCAGGGGTCAATGTGTTTATAATAACAATATACATCACAATCTGTTAGACTGTTCCACAAAGTAGTGAAAGCACTAGTCGAGGCGCATCAGTTATTATAAATATAATTAGTATATACTAAACAGTGGATAGCGTTAAAGCGCGCTCTGATTGGATCTCGAACTCCGAATATCTCCCTTTGCTATTCACCTCGGAGCAACTCGCGCAGGATTTGCGCCCGAAAATATTGTAATCGTTGCAAGAATAAATGAGTTAAAATCATCTTTTTGTGCTATATTATCGAACATATATTAAAGCAACTATTCACCTCAGTGTCGATGGCTAGCGGTGGATAAGCCCCAGTTGTTCAAAAGGTGGATAACGCTATCCATCGGATACGTCACTATCCTTTGGATAGCGCAATTGGTTTTGCTATGACTTATCCACTGGTTAGTGATTTATCCGGCGGATAGCGCTATCCATCGTTTGAACAACTGGGTCCAGAAGTGGAAATATGGCGTCATTATCCACCTCCACTTCGGTGAATAGACCAATTCGGCTAACTCAATGTTGTACCCAATTCAAATCCTTTGGGAATAAAACGTTTTGTTCCAAGTAGTACCAGATCATTTAAATGTGAATGCTACTTTATCATGCAAATGCAATACACAAAGCATCTTAACCCCTGGAGATTTGAATTGGGTACAACATTGAGTTAGCCGAATTGGTCTATAGTTGCTAACTATTTACGAGCAAGTGCGATAAGGGAACAATACTAAATATGCTAGTTGGAAGAAATAATTATAGCCATCTTCAATAAATTAAGGTAAATCAACAAGAAGAATGGGTATAGACGCACAAGAAAGCAGTTACTTATACTTTTTAAAAGCTGCAATTATTTGGGAGATATCAATATATGATATTGATATACTGATTCGAGATATCGAAGAGTGCTATGTGCAATTTGGCTTTAAGATGAAACGAGAGATTTCATATCATTTTTTGGATATCGCATTCAAATCTTTAAACATTTTCATCTACTTTTTCATTCAATATGAAAAACATCCACTTGATGTGGTATACATCCTGTGATTTGTGGACTTGAGTGATGAATTATTAATGAGTTTGAGAAAGTCGATGTTTTTAACCTTAACTGTGACGAACAATGGTAGAAGTCTTGGTTTGTGTTTTTTTTGCAGGTGTATTCACAGGTGAAGAACGTTCTTCGCGTGGATTTGTATGACACCAACACTGAAGAGGACATACATATCAATCAGCTGCTGATTGACCAGGGCTTTGCAATGTACCAGGAAGAGTCTCACATCTCCAAGGTAATTCAGTTGGCTTTGTTTTTATTTGATTGGCCGTCTTAATACTAGGAGACGAACAAATCGTTTGATCATCCTTTAGGGGACCCTGACTCTCTTTCCTCCTCCCTTGCCACCACTTACCCCACTCACCCACCCACTGGAGCTATCACGAAAAGGTTCGAAAAACAAAAAAAAGAAAGCTTTCGACTTTTCTTAAGGTGTCCTTTGACGTCGTGGTCCTAGATCTTAAGGTCTCCTGTAACTCCCTTGTGATGATGATGATAATGACGATGATGACGACGATGATGTTAACGATAACGGCGATGATGATAATTCTAGTATTGATGGTATGTCTTTTGTTTTTTTTGTAGATGGCTCATCAGAATGCGTCAGCTGAAGGTGACAATGATAATACCCTCTGGTTCGATCCAGTGAGGGACATGGAAGCTCTAGACGTTCAGGAGCAGGAAGACGTTTGTACAATGGTAAAACCTTAACCAGAGAGATAGCCCCAATTCACTCTCGTCCTTGAGTTACCTGGCCTTGAGATTGAAGCGAAGTCTCTATTAGCCTTGTTTTGCTACGAAGCTCTTTGCATTTCTTATGTCGATGCGGAGTAGTTATTATTTCAACAGTACAATCAGTGACGACGTCTGGAGGTCCTTATTAGTACCAGGTTACCGCCAGCTTTCCTTACTGTTATTCACAGGGCAGGTCACCAAGTACATTATTCAACTCATTTAGATGATGCGACGGTACGTCAAAGGTTTGATCCTTTGTCTTGGTCCACTGAAAAAAAATTTGAGCGATCATGTATAAGTTCAGCTTTGAAAGAAAATACCCATCGCCAACAATGCTATTGTCTTTGGCGACATGTACTTGCAGTGCTGAAATTCTCAAGACCGGGCATCAGAGATTAGCAAGTTGAGAACTGATTGACTGTGATTGGTTAACAGTTTCTAGCCTGTTGCTCCGCCGGAAATGAGACGGTGTCAATCAAAATCTTAGATGTGTGAAGTTGATCTCAAGTCTGTGTCAATCGAAATTATAGATGCGCAAAGTCATATCAAAAATTTAACAATGCCATCTTAATTTACAGCCGTGTTTTTGCACCGAATAAGCATGCTCTCGACATCATCGCAAGCTCTAATAACTCTTCAAAACTTAGAAAACACGGTTTTTAAGCGGTGCTGACAACCGAGTGGCTTGCGTTCTAACACTAACCGATTTCAGTTTTACAAAGCAGTTAACAAATCTTTTATTTTTACAAGGCGGTAAGAGCACGAAGTAAGCACTGACTCATGCTCTACAGCGAGCTGAAGCCCCCTTGGGAGTATCCGCTTGGTTTCGATCGATTGTTCGGTT